>NC_051159.1:750336-789933 GCF_013339745.2 Dermacentor silvarum
ACTAACGTTTCTTCTGTGGCCACGTCGGTCGTGGTGCGCCTGCATAATCCCGCTTTGTTTCCGAGCGCTTGAACTATCGGAAATGTGGTGTTCTTGCGAGTTCAGCGCGGCTTATAACACGGTCGTTCGTTTTGTGTCGAGTAGGAAAAGAAGTGACGACTGGCTTCGCCTTTCTAAAGTACCGGCGCAATTGGCTCTCCCTCGCGCGCCGCGTACTGCTGCGGCGGCTGCTGCTGCTGCTTGCCGGACGCCTTCTTCAGCGTGTTTTGGCTATCTTTCTCTCTCCGTTTGTGTGTGTGTGTTAGCGTGCGCGTACGTGTTTTGTAAACGCTTTACGTGTGCGTGCGTGCGTCCGGCGTTTTTTCTGAGCGCTGTGTACGTGCGTTCGTGCATGTTTTTTTGAGTGTTTGTATGTGTGCGTGCGCGCGCGCGCGTTGCTGTTTTGCGTGTGCGCGTGTGCTTGTATGCGGGTCTCTAGTGCTTGCGCGTGCGTGCTTTCGTGCTGTGTTTTGTGAGCGCTTTGTATGTGCGCGCGTGCCTGTTGTGTGAGTGCTTTGCATGTGTGTGTGCGCGCGCGCGCGTTGCTGCTTTGCGAGCGTTTTGCTTGTGTGCGCGTGCTTGTATGTGGGTCTCTATGTGCTTGCGCGTGCGTGCGTTCGTGCGTGTTTTGTGAGTACTTTGCGTGTGTGCGTGCGCGCGCGCGTACGTGTTTTGTGAGCGCTTTGCGAGTGCGCGTGCTTGTATGCGGGTCTCTATGTGCTTGCGCGTGCGTTCGTTTGTGCGTGCGTGTTTTGTGAGTGCTATGTATGTGCGTGCGCGCGCGCGCGCACGTTTTTTGTGAACTTTTTGCGGGGGCGCGCGTGCTTGTGTGTGTGTGTGTGTGTGTGTGTGTATTGAATAAAGTCGGTAGTTTTATACGCAATAAACCTCTTCAAAATTGGTGCAGCGGCTGTCTCCGCCCTGAAAACCGAGTTTGGTGTCGAGCCACCCTGGAATATATGGAGGCGCCGGAGGACCAGTGGAAGGTGTAAGTTTCCTCCTTTTTCCCTCCTCTACCCTGATGAATTCACTTCCTTGATTGTTATTGTGAAATAAACGTTTCATCAACAGCCTAAATACATGAATCAGAAATCCGGAAAGTGTGTTTCACGATTACACTAATTTCGATCGTGAAACGTGTACCTTGGGTTAGCCCACATTTCCTTGAAGTAGGCAACTGCTTATGAGGCGGCGGCGGGCGAAATGCTGCCGCCCTTTTCTCCCGCACAAAAAATATTTTGCCTACAAATGCAAAAAACGCCCGTCTCTCTGCATTGGGGGCACGTTGGAAAAACCCCTAGGGGTCAGGATCAATCCAGAGTCACCCGCTAACGGTGCCACATAATCAAATTGTTGTTTGACACGTAACACTCCCGAATTCAAGGAGACAACTGCTTAAATTGTGAATAGCTGGTTATTGCGATATTCCGCATATAGCAATTGGTTTCACCAGCTTTTAATGAAGATATGAAGTGCTAAGATTTAGGTCTCTCTGGGGTGGTTTCATGCCCTTCGAAAATTGTCCTGTATAGCCCAATTATAATTCGTAAAAATGGAATTTATAAGGCATGCCCTCAGACTCGATAATGTGTTTTATTGAGCTGTAGGTTTAATTGAGAAGGTTGCAGTGAGTCCAATAAATTTTTAATGGTTTCTCAGTAGGAGTGTCAGTGTAAAAAAAGCGTATGTGTGTAAATAGTTGAAAGCGAGTCATGTGGTGCAGGTGTGCGTGTGTCTGTGTAAGACTTCGCTCCTCGAAAGGGCAGGACTTGAGTAAAGTGACTTGTTGAACAACACTTTGCAATGTGGTGAACATGGTTTAAATAATGGATGTGAGACCTGCAGGTAGTTGCGACATTCTAACGCATTCCTCTTGCATTTACCACGGTGTTCCCACTGAATTGTATGACTCTCTGGTGCTGTTTGGCCAGAATTGGCAACGAAACACAATCAAATTTGTTTCATTCACACTATTTATAGCCAGCATAGTAGTGCAAGTCACTAGTGTGATCGAGTATAGATTTGCAATGTGGCACTAAGATTAGTCATTACATTCAACTTAAAAAATCTTGCAGCCACTTTCATAGCTGGTAATAAACTTAGAGAGCACTAAAAGAAATATTAAATAATAAAAATACCGCTGGCACAGCAATGGCAACAGTGTATGAGCAGGCAAGCGTATATGTGTGTGGAAATTTCAATGCAATGAACTTTCACTGCAACATCTTTGGTATGAGGCTTTTTTTTCTCAGTAAGCTGTACCGAGTCCATACTTTGATTTTTCTCTTCCCAACCAAAATCAGCTTTATTGCCAGTGATCTTGTCTCTTGTTCTGGTAGTATTTGTTTATGTGGAACTTAAAATGTCATTTCTTGCAGGTCATCCAATGACAGCCTCACAATTCGCAGCCTTTGTGCTCTCCATCAGGAACCCATCAGGGGCAAGCCACTTATGTTTGCCTTCAGACAAGACAACATTGTAAGTAGATATAGGCGTGTAGTCGAATATTCTGAAACAAGTTTCCGTTTAATACTGTGAGGCTCCTTTGATAGCTTTCGGTTGATATTTTGTGCAGTTGTGTGTGTGCAGTTTTTAGATATTGCCGATGGCACAGTACACATTGCAGATATGACGACTTTGAAGTATATACTTGCAATTTCATCATTGCCTTTCATAATGAAGTTTTTCTTTTCTGCAAGGATATTCAGAGATTGGGGCATTTCAGCATCATATTCTGTATTGTGCATTCAGTGTTCATTTCAAGTTACCCTCCTCCTACCAATTTATTTGCGGGAAAAGATTATTTGTTTACCCTCTGCAATGCGCTTCTTATTTGCTCATTGCGTCAAACTCCTCTACCTTTAATTATCACATAATTATCACAACCTCAAAATTTCAGCTGTTATTGTTTTGAAAACAGTATCAAAATCAAAATGTGCTAGATTGCTATCAAGACTGCAAGGGAATTGAAGAAATTGCAAGAAACCGTGGCTTCTTATGGTAGTTGAAAACCTCTTTTCAGCAAACCATGTGCCTATTTCATTTACTGAGCTGCTCATGAAATTTGTAAGCATGTTTGATTTAACACAGCCGTTACAGGAGAAGAGAAAAAAAAGATTAACAGGAGCACTTTTCACGTGGATGCAATGCTTTTCGATATTCTCCAGGTGAAAAAATGTACAGTCAACCACAAAAGTTTGCGGACCACGCGAGCGCGTGGCCAAGAGCCTCTTCGCGACACTTCCGCTACGTCACCAGCGATCGACAGCAGCGCTACGTTGAAGACGCATCCCTCCTTAAATCTATGGCCTGTCTATTTTCGCACTGTGCGGAAATATTTTCTACCTATCTCTTTCAACGTGACGCGCTCTTTGTTAGCCAGGGCTACTTGCTTATATTTTGAGAGCAGAATATCAGTACAAGTAATCAGACAGCGTATTCTTTGGCTGTTATCAGTTCTATTTTCGCGTAGCCACGCTGTTTTTTTTTTTCGTGAGTGCGTGAGCGAGCGGTGAGGCAGCCATGGGACATAGATGCTTAGTCAGTAGGCAGAATTTTTCCGTTCCTCCCCCATCGCTAAGTGACAGTAGCGGCCGGGATTTGATCGCCTGCGCCCAGGTTTTGCTGCGCAAAGCCCGAACCACCGCGCTGCTATAGTGGTTACATTTAGAAAAATAAGAAATAATCGGGTGCGATGACTCTTTTTATAACCCTTTGCGACACGGCGTCCTCGTTTGGGGACTCGAACTTCGGAGGCGCGTCCCACGCCACGTGTTTCTTCAAATGACCTAA
The DNA here is from genome assembly GCF_013339745.2 of Dermacentor silvarum. Lineage (NCBI taxonomy): Eukaryota > Metazoa > Arthropoda > Arachnida > Ixodida > Ixodidae > Dermacentor > Dermacentor silvarum. The sequence goes on from NC_051159.1 coordinate 754,168, forward strand.
AACTCAGTGTGCACATTCGTGTCCGCTTCCTGATGGGACAACTAGCGGTCAGTTAACTTCATTGTCCTTCGTATTGCTGCAGATGATCACTTTGCTGGAGACACTACCATGTTAGACAATCGTTCGACGTGCCGCGTTCCAAGACCAACGTCAAGAGTATTTTTTTTTCTCCGGTCGACACGAATACAACCGAAAAAGCAAGTGTGCATGCGTTTCAGGCCTAATAGTTGATTCTTTTTATGCAAGCATTGAAGCTGACGGATTTCAGAATAATTAGAGAATGAGTTATACGCTAATTAATTTTTTTTTACTGAAACTCGCACAAAACAGCACATTGCTTCGTCTTCTTTCTTGGAATGTAATAGTGAGCGTCTTGAAATGATGCCATGCGCATTTGACGCATTTGCAGACAGTGCATCATAATTCGTGTCTGAAGGGGATGAATTTATTCACAAAACATTTACAGAAGTGTCATGAAACATAGGTCTCTCAATGATCTAGTAGGAAGTGAAATGTCCGCCGTTTTCTAGCACCTTATTGATGCGTGTGGGCATCGACTCGTACAAAGATTCAGTAATCTCCGGTCGACCGCGCAGGCTTTCCCATTCTTGTGCGATCGCTTGCCACAGCGTATCGGCCGCGCGGCCGCGGTTGGCTCGTGTGGACAGCCGTTTCTTCAACATGCCCCAGACATTTTCTATGGGATTCAAGTCGGCGCCACATGGAGGCCACTCAAGCTGGCAAACAGCATGTTCTTCTAGCAATGACTGGACGATACGTGCTTTATGGATCGGGCTGCGGTGGTGTTGAAAAAAATAGCAGCCGTCGCTGAAGGGACCGTCCAGCGCATACGGAACGAGGTGTCTAGTGATGACGTCGCATTACCGTGACGCAGTGAAGAGCCCTTCCAGACGCACAAGGGGACCAAGGCCATCTTTGCTGATTGCTCCCCACACGCTCACGGAACACCGTCCACTGGATAGAACACTCTGTTTGTAATTAGGCAGATATCTGCAAGAAATAGCATACAATTGGGTTCCAGCGGCGCGTCTAAAAATGTTGTGATTCCTCTTGCGTATGAACTTTATAATGCTGTTATAGAGTTGCAATAGAAAACGTGCAAACATCATTAGATAGTACTGAAAGACCCACTGGCAGCTTTTAATTAGCTTCAGAGTAAGTAGTACTATGAAACAATCGTTAATGTGTTCAACATAATACCACTACAGAAAAATCTCGTAATGTCCAAAAGCTCATTTTACGTGAAACATGTTGTGATGCAGAATTAGCTTCGTGAATTAACTGCCAATACACTGTAAACACACCTGCAGTTTAGTGGACGCCAAACCCGCTTCCGTTGGTCCCAGCGCGTGGAAAAAGTTGACTCGTCGCTAAAGATGACATCGCCCCATTTCTCTGTTGTCCAATCTTTCATTGCTGTAGCGAACATGAGTCGTTCTTGTAGCTGGCTGTCTGAGAGGCAGGGCTTCTGTGCTGCTACGAAAGACTGCAGGCCAAGCTCACTCAGCCTTCTTCTTACAGTCTCAGACGATACCGTGAGCGAGAGCGCTTCTCGGATATCCTCTGCATTTTGAAAAGAATCAGCCACGATGGCGGCCGTAATCAGGCGGTCCTCTTCCTCAGTCGTGGCCCTTGGACGCCCACTGCGCTCCATATCTGTGAATCTGTCATCGTCGCGGAAAGCTTGAATAATCCTATTCACGGCAGTCCGGCTCCTGTTGGTTCGGCGGCAGATTTCGCGCTGAGGTATTCCCTCTATAAATAAACGCACAATGTGCCTTCTTTCGTCAAGTGGAACACGCAGCGGCATCTTTCCAAATAGGCAATCACCACGTGGCCTGAAGCAAGTCTACTACGTTTTCAGCGACTGATGCGAAGATGCGCCTATGTGTGAAAGAAAATTTTCTACGCATCCGCTTTTTCTTTATTTTTGATGACAGTGAAACACCTCCCTACCCTTTCTCTCAAGACGCAGAAGCAGCAACACTCATTGGACCAAGATGCTGCCAACCAAAGTGCGCCAGTAAACGTCGCGTAAAAAAATCGTCGCAGCGCTTCATGAAACTTATCTACCCACTGGCACACCAGTCGACAAAGGTTGCAGTGATTGCTCCGATACTGCTATCAAGCCAGATATGTGGCGGTCTTATCGCAGACAGCGCTCTGCGTCAACACAACGAACTAACAATGTCATGCACGGGAATAAAAAATTAACAGGCAGGCGAGTACCAAGAGGGCTCATATCCGGGAGAACGCCCCTGTCGCCGCTAGGTGGCGTACCGCTAGGTGGCGCGGATAGGCAGTCTGGCACGCGCTCGCGTGGTCCGCAAACTTTTGTGGTTGACTGTACATTTAGGAGCGAGAGTGACCTTGAATCAGAGAGGGTGGGGTGGGGAGCCAATTTGCAGCCATTGTGACTCATGCATGTAGTGGCAACACAGGATGAGAAATTGTTGTGGCACTGCGGTCTAGTAAATAGGTCAGCACTTAAATTAACTCCCCCACAGTGAGGGGGAAACGTAGGATATGTTATCCAATAAATATGGTGCTTTTAGGAGACAGCAGGAAATTTTAGGCTCTAGTTGAGCAGCTACAATATGAAGGACCACGTAAATTGTAGGAAGCCAACATAAACTGAGTAGAAGGACATACGGTCACTGTTCAGAGCACGAAGTAGAAATTCGGAGCATCAGGAAGGATTGTAAGTATAAATCAGGGAATAGTACTTGTCAGCGTATTGCCTTGCTAACAAGGGCAAGAAATAGTTGGCAGGGCGTTCCATATTTTCCAGGGAAATGTGCTGAAACACTGATTCTTACTCTGTCAGTAAAGAAATATACAACAATAAATAAAAATAACTACGTATACAGAAAAGGCCTTATAGACTGCAGTGGAGAGTTGGACATTGTTGGGCTAGATGCAAGTACGGCTTTGCTACTGTGATGCAGGTCAGGTGAGAATGCAGTTGGGGGTTTCGTCATTTTCGTCTGTTGTGCACTCTCTCTGTACAATAGTGCTCTCCGTCTCGGAGTGTATAAATGTTGCATTCAAAAGAATTATTTTCTCATGCCTTGAGCATAACAGTCTTATTGTGTCTTCTCCCATGAAGTATTCTGCTGCAGTGCTTCTGAAGTGTAATGCACAACTACATTGCAGATTTTATATTGTGAGTTTTATATTGCGGTCACATCCATGCTCCTGCAGAAATGCCCATTCCTAAGAGATGTCGTTGGTAGAGTCTTTACATTTTAGGCTCTTATTTTCCATAGTGAAAAGGCTACTGTATATTCATTTTTGCTTCTATGCCATTTTGTATTCACGATGACTTAGTGATCGCGGTTTCTAAATTGGAAAACTGGAACTTTTGCCCAATTAAGCTGTGCCTTGTGTTCGGTCATAATAATTAGGGGTGTTGTCTTCAGAAGCTTGTTGCCTTATCAAATTCCCCGCAGTGTATAGGATCGTAATGAAATGTAGAGTCAACTCTCATGGTTCTGTTATTTTGCTAATGCAGGAAGCAGGATTTGAGCACAGCCATCTCCTGCACTTATGGTCAAGATGCTCAGACAATGGAGTCCCTGTTCCTTGTGGTTGACCGTGAACAGTATTCTCGCTTTTATGAAAGCTAAAGGTGATTTCCTGCATAAATTAGAATTTTGCAGCTCAAATGTATACACTTTATTCTAATTTGAATCAACTAATATATGCTGTTTAATACTTTTATACTGTTTGATACAATCATTTCTTGTAGGAGAATATTAAGCGTGATGTTTAACATTTATTTATGCATGACTGGCTGGTGCATGATGGCCTGTGTTTAAAAAATGTGAACTCACACATTTGAAGCTTCATTCAGTAACCAGAGTATGGCTGATTTAATAAACATTATTTGCTCATTTATGTACAAGCCCTAATCTTCCATTATCGCACCAAGTACAAATAGTTTAGAAATTGGCAATGTATCATCCGCATGTGGCAAGTAGAGTACCTTAATGAACAGTGGTTTATTTTTACAAGGCCGCCATTGGGTACGGCACTTCGCACCTAAACAGTAATAAATGTGGCATAGTTAGGCTGTCTTGCAGTAAAAAAAAAACATTTTCAAGCAACATATTTTATAACGGACCATGCATTGCCTTCGCATTACAAAATTTAAGGAAACCTGAATTGTAATTGGAAAATCTGCTACACATCATTTTTAGCTCAGAGAACTTTATTTACATTTGAAAAAAATGATTTAGGTGGGAAAAAAATTTTCTTGCTCAAGGAACCTTGTTGAGGAGCGAAAATTCGTCTTGATGCTCCTGGATCAAACCTTATTTAAAGCAAGTTCATGTGTTAAACATACGGTGTTTCAGTATATCAAAAATGTGGACCAGTCATGCTTTACATCGACTTTCCCAATCAGCTTTTCACAATGATTTGCCATGACATTGGCGTACAAAATAACAGGCGTGTTTCTTGTGTGCTTGCTCTGCATTTCATGTACTTCCCTAATTGACCTTTGCAATATATATATTTTTTTCAAGGCCACCAAAACTAGAATTTCTGTACCTGAAATTTACTATTGAAAATTTATTCCTTTAAGTGGCACCAAACAGGCTGTTTTAGGGTTACCATATATTCAGGTTGTTTCAGTTAACTTAAGCTAAACATTAAATAAATGCAAATGCTATGTAGCTGGACAGAACCAAGGTAATGTTGTTCGCCGTCGCTTGGAGATACTCAGACTATTTTTTTTATTCGGCCTAATTCGAGAATTAGACCTAATTATTTATTCAACTTCTCAATTATTATAATTAGATGAAAAGTGTCAATGAGTGAATTGTAGAGCAACATGGGAAACTCCCAATACAGCTTTCTGTTGCTCAATACGTACAACATAAAGTTGTTTTTCCGAGCGTGAAAGAAGCCCGTGATTATACGCAAAATTTTCGTCCGACTGGCCGTTCGAGGCACTTTATGTGTATTCGCGGGCATCTTTCACACTCGGAAAAACACTTTTGTGTTGCACGTATTGAGCAACAGAAAGCTGTATCGGGAGTTTCTCATGTTTCTCTATACAATCTTCTAATTGACACTTGTCATCTAATTATAATAATTGAGAAGTTGAATAGATAATTAAGTCTAATTAGGCGCAGTACAAAAAATAGTCTGAGTATCCCCAAGCGACGGCAAACATAACTTTGGTACTCTCCACCTACGGAGCATTTGCATATTTTTAAAGTTTGTCCCAAGTTAACTGAAACACCCTGTATATAGGACAGATTTGATCAGTTATATTTAAAAAAACTTTTTTGTGGGAAATGTAAATTTTCATGTACTTACAAATGTATTTGGTGATTGCACATTTTGGTTGTTATGTATGTATTATGTAGTTATGTATTCTAGCATGGAATAAATATATTTACTTTCCTTGAAAATGCAGTATCATATATGTCTTGCTGGTTTGTATTACATTTTATGTGGATATGTAAAGCGTAATAACCATTGATGTAGATATACATGCTCAGAAGTTATAGTTTTCTAGGTTGCATTTGTGCAGTGAAGACAGGTTTGGCCCTGAATTGCTAATATTTATTGTAATCCAGATGTATAAATGTTGTGTATGCCTATGGAAACTTCAAGCTTGGCTATCGGACACCGTGCTTGGTAGCTGAACTTGAACCTTCTGGCACACACGAGTTATGCGTGGATCGCTCTATATAGTCATAATTCAAGGCATGTACAGCTGAGCCTGCCTTCCCTCTACTGTAGAAATAAAGGGTGTACACCCTTTCAACACCTATGAAAATGGGTGTTAATTAGGATTAACACCCTAACACCCTTCATAATTTTTGCTGGACACCCTTCCTCTAGGGTGCTATAATATCACCCCAACTGTAGGGTGTAGGAAACAGCACCCTTAGGGTGTCCGTCTGGCGACAAACTGATTTACACCCTTAAGGGTGTTAAAATGTTTAGTGTGCAGTCTCTTCGGTGGATGGACGAGATAAGACGAGAGATAACTTTGAATCGAGAGATAACTTTGAATCACGTTCAGTAAGTTGCCTCGGACGCCCGTTCCTGCCAGATCACGAAGGATTCCAAAACACCATGTGGTATCATAGTCTCCAACTCTCCATGTCTAAGAACACCGACAAGAAAAACTTTATGCACGAAGGCATCCCGGATATTTGTCTCGATGCGGACAAGGTGGTCTGTTGTGGATCTACCTTCTCTGAAGCTGGAGTGTAAGGGATCTATTATTTTGTTACTTTCAAGAAAATGGATCAGGCGCCGGTTAGTCATTTTCTCAAACAGTTTGCACAGGCAACTTGTTAGGGCTTTAGTCCTATAACTGCTGGCCGAAGTCGGGTCCTTGCCCTCTTTGAGAATGGGAATTATTATTGCCTCTTTCCAGGCAGCCGGGATGTACCCACGACAGAATATGGAGTTAAATATCGACAGAAGTGTTTTGTGGGCTTCAGGGTGTAAGTATTTTGTCATGTCATAAGCTATTCTGCCTCTTCCTGGCGCTGTTTTATTACAGCAACTCAGTGACGCCTGAAATTCCGCCATGGTAAATGGACGGATGTAAGGTTCATTCTTTGTTATTTTCCGATCCAGGGGCAATCGCTCTGCTTGCTGCTGGTATCCTAGAAATGTATCGGTGTAATGGGTCTAACTGGAAATGTACTTGAAGTGGGCCCCTAGAAAATCAGCCTGGTCTTCAAGAGTGTTTCCCTGGTTGTTTACTAATGGCAGATGATGAGTTTGCCGGCCATTCAATTTGTTAACTCAGTTCCAGGCTTTCTTTCCGTCGCTGTAAGAGTTTATGCCTGATATGTATTTTTGCCAGCTTTCCCTTTTGGCACGGCGGCGCGTTCTTCGACCCTCACTCTTTACTTTCTTAAAGTTTATGAGATGTTCCGTTGTTGGAGAGTCACGAAGGCGGCCCCAAGCCTTATTTTGTTTTCTTCCTGCTTCCCTACAGTCATCGTTCCACCAAGAAACACGTCGTTTCGAATGCTTTCCTTGTGTTTCTGGAAGCTAGGAGCAAATCTGTGCTTTCCCGAAATTGCTAACAGTAAGAGGGGTATCGTGGAACTCTTCGAAGGCATCGAGAAGTGGGACGGTGACCTAATGTCCAACGCTCGCGGAAATTTGCGAGGCTGTTTGTTTACTGCTGGATCAGTTTTCCACGTCCCAAGCCGAAGACGACGCCGACTGCGTTCAATTTCTGAAAGAGCAAGTCAGCTTGTACCTATCGAAAACAACAGCGCAGACGCTACTCTGCTGATTTCATGGTGTTCTGCTGCATTGTTTACGTTATATCGCCTCATGTTTACGCTTACATATGCAACCATGGAAGCATCACATTGCCGCATCCTATAACGATCAGATCAGTGTGATCGTCTTACGGCATGAGCCCTCAACAGGGGCATCAGAGCGTGTCATGTGTAAGAGGCCGCCTGTGGCGCGAAAAAGAGGAGCACGTGAAGCACGGTGTTCCAAACGGCGCGAGCGCGCGAGGCGTGTGACCCGAGGTATGGTCGAGGCAGAAGCAAGGCTACAGTGTACTTCTAGTACACTGTAGCAAGGCTGAGCGAGCATTATCGACGTGGCTCCGGGCCAGGAAGGTCGCATCGCCAGCGACGCTCTGGCGACGGGAGACTTGGGGGTCTGGCCGAGTCTGTGACGTTGGCCGTCCAAGGTGTGGCCGTCGACCTCGGCAAGTTCGAGTGAGGCTCCTGTACTGGCTGCAGCCTCTCACGGCGGGACCGGGCACGTCAGAGAGGATCCACCTTCTGCGGCAGACCGGCACGTTCGATTCTCCTCGGGACGCCACGTCGGCACTCATGAAGAAGTTGCGACGCATCCCGACGCTAGGCCTATCCAGGTGGGCCTAAGCATTCTCTTCTTTCTGGTGCTTTACGTGCCAAAACCAGTTCTGATAGGTGGGCCTAAGCAACGCCGAGTGCTGTCACTGAAGACTTATTGACGAGCTCATTACCGACGAAGTGCCGACGAGCTCACCACCGAGAAAAGAGACGACGCGACGACGACTACATCGTCAAAGAAAGCGACAACTGCTTGGGAAAGGAGCCGACAAGTCCGAACAGACGTGCAACGACGAGCGCAGCAAGGTCTCTTATTGGTAGCGTCTCAGAGATAGGACAGGGTTGCCTGACTTTGGGGAGTTAGCCGCCACAGACGAGCGTAGGCGTGAATTACAACTTGTTTAGTATATTAAGCTTTAGTTTGTATCTTTGTTAGTATTGTTCCCGCAGTGTGTTTTAGTGTGCTTGATTTTATTTTAGTTTGAGTCTCGAGTTTGCGTGCTATTAAAAAATCTGCTGTGTCGCCATCCGTCTTCCTTCTCCATCTCTATTAACACCCGCACGCCCCCGAGATCGGTGACAAAAACATTTGGCCGAGTCCGTGACGTTGGCCGTCCAAGGTGTGGCCGTCGACCTCGGCAAGTTCGAGCGAGGCTCCTGGACTGGCTGCAGCCTCTCACGGCAGGACCGGGCACCCCAGAGAGGATCCCTCTTCTACGGCAGACCGGCACGTTCGATGATCCCCGGAACGCCACGTCGGCACTCGGGAAAGGAGCTGGACGGAAGCGGCGGCCGAGCACGTCGCTAAGCCTAACCCGTCGCGCCTACCTGCCACGTCAGCAACAGCGACCGGGTTACCCAAGCTCCCGAGACGAGCGAGTTGAATGACCGACTTCTATGGAGCGTCGATTATGCGACAGTCGGCAAGAAACAACCACATGGAGAAAGATCCTACAAGTTTCCGGCTGGAAAGAAACGCGCATCGACGAACTCTGTGAGAACGATTCTTTATTGTATAGTCAGAGTATGAAGCTAAGGTTGCTAGACTTCCGTGTAAGAAAACGCCCAGAACTATCGTGGACAGTAATTTAGGGCATGTTTATGAATTTACTAGGTTGTATATTTTCTAGTCTTGATTTGTTCAGTGGGTTCTAGTTTCAGTTTGGTTTGTTTTGAGTTTTTGAGTGTGATTAAAAATCTGCTTGCTGCGTTGCCATGCGCCTGCCTTCTCCATCTCTTTTAACACCCGCACGTCCCCGGGATCGGTGAACAAACATTCAAAAGAGCGAAACATTCCTGAGCTACATGACGAGAAGAATTTCCGACCTGAAAGATGACCAGCGCTTTGTCACAGTTATGGTAGGCGAAATACATAGAAAACCCTACTTTGACTACAAAGGGGGTAATATTACCGGCGCTGCGCTTAACGCAAATGAAGCTGCAAACTTTGCGCTCGTTTTGATGGTGCGCAGCCTGACGTGCACATTAAAAGAAGTTGCGCACATCGTGCCAGTGCAGAAACGAGTTCCTTCACAAGGCGCTTAAAGATGTGATTTGCGGGCTGGGAAAGATTGGGTACCGGGTTGTGTGCGTCATGAGCGTAAACTCTGCGAACAGAAAAGCGATGTCCCTCTTCGAATCGCCTCTTTCTAACAGAATTGTGTGTCAACATCCCTCAGACCCTGCAAGGCCGCTGCTCTTCGTTATAGACCCGGTACACATAATAAAATGCATACTAAATAACTGGATCAACCAGAAGAATGGCCAAGTTTGCTTCTACTTCCCTGAGATCGAAACAGACACGCCATAGTCAGAGCGCATGCAAACAGTGTCATTTGCGACCATAAGGAACCTTCACAGCAAAGAGTGGGACCAGCTGTTGAAATAGGGCTATGGGCTGTCGTGAAAACCCGTCTATCCTTCGAATATTGAAACGCAGAACGTCAAGCTTGCCTTGCAAATCTTCAATGATTTCTTACCTGAGGCGTTACGTGCTCTTGGAGCAAAGCACAACCTATTCTCTTTTGAGGCCACTGCTCCATTTATCTGGATCATACTCAAGTGGTGGAAAATTGTAAACGTGAAGACTCTGTGGAAGGAAAAAACGCTGGTAGACCAGTTCCAATAACCAGTGTTTTCCGGTGATAGCGATCCAAAAAAAATTATTTCTTGCACATTCTTTGGAAATGGCTGGATGAGTGGGAAAACAAAGGCCTTGACAAGGGCACTCTGACAATGGAGACTCACGCTGCTCTCGAACACACTGCCTATGCACTTGTTGAGCTCGCTAGGTACAGCTTCGAAGTACTTGGGATGTCGTATGTCCTTTTTGGGAAGATACAGACTGACTGCTTAGAAGATCGCTTTAGAAAGTGTAGGCAACTGGCAGGTGCGCAGTATCACGTTTCCATCAGGCAGAATTATGAAGTCGAAAACAAGCTGAGCCTGCAGACCACCTTGCCGTCTATTTCCACTGGCCAGCACTGGGAATGTGTACGCAAGCAAGTACAGGCATTACATCCCAGCTTCAACGTTGTAAGCAGCGAGACTCTGTCGAAGATGCAAGACGTCCTTCCGATTCATGTCTACGTTGCAGGATATGCAGTGTACGGGACCCTGAAAAAGTTTTATTGCGCGAATTGCAGGGAGGCGTTGACTGTGGATAAGACGATCACTGTCTCTACCGCTCATGAACACTACGATCTCGTGAAGCAGTGTGACCGAGGTGGTCTAGTCTACCCATGGATGTTTGCACTTAATGCTGTTGCTCACAGCTACGTTGTCATAGAGCAGCTTGGTACGTAGCCACAACTGCGACTAATGCCCCAAGAACGCCAGGTCGTCACGAAGCTGACACTTCAATTGCTGGCTAACGAAGAGCAATCTGACTTCGACGCCAGTGATAATGGTCACACGAGCGAAGTAGTGCTAAAACACATCCTGCGGTGCAGAAAGAAGATTTTGCGCAAGAACTTTTGTGGCAAGCTCAATGACAAACTTCTCGATGCTGCCGATAAGTAAAAAAAAAAAAAGGAAAGACACAACTCTTCAGACCAAATAGGTGTATTGCAGCTAATATAGCGCAATGATAAAACTGGATTGTGTAAATAAATGTTTTGCTCCTATAACTTCCTTGCGGTCAAATTTCTTTTTTTTTAAATGACACAGTTTCGCCCTAAGGGCGAAGCAATGAATGCGATAGCAACACAGCAATGTCATACCAAGTAAGGTGAACGGCTTTGGTAGCAATATGAATTGTAGTAAACATGAGCTGATTAAGTAAGCAGGTGTGCTGCGGCGTAAGTAGACCGACATGAAGAGAGACTCGATGACCACGAGGAGGCGCGTGTGAAACGGTGGTGTTGATGAGAAGCGCTTCCCGTGGGCAGCGCGTGCGAAGGGACACACCTGTAGCGCTGCACTGCCGAACCGGGCAGCATTGCATGTGTAGCGTGCGTTGGAAAATGTGGCCCGACTATTACTAACTGATTGAACAAGCGTGGTGTGAGCGCGCACAAACAAACATGAATAGATCACACTGAATGACTGCAGACAACGACTGTCAAAACGCTGGCAGCAAGCGCATATATACGCCGCAGCAGCGGGCGAAGGTACTTGCGGTCTATCGCTTCAACGGAAACTGAGGGGCGAATGCACGGCGCATAAAGGTCAGAGCCGTGTGGAGATAAGAGACGGTGCGGACGAGCGACGAGCGCGGTTGTTGGCAGCGTAGAAGTGCGCCCCCCCCCCCCGTGCTCCCTCCGGCGCTGGCTTCCCGTTTCCTTGCTTGCGCGTGGGTGTTGAGTGCGTTCGTTCTCCGTGATAGCGCGCGTCCCCACACGCTTCCGCTCGGGCATACGGCGCGCGGCGAAGATGTTATCTATAGGGAACCTCACGGCGACGGCGACGGCATGAATCCAGTAGAAGTGTCCATATAATTGCTATCGCAATAAAAAAAAGTTGCAGTGGCTTAGCTCGGCTATGCCAGGATATACGTAGCGTTAGCAAAGGTTCAGCTGATTATTCTTAGCTTTCCTGGTTGTCTCCTACGCTCAACCGCTAATTGCCAGGCAACTACTTCGAGATCCGATGAGTCAAACTTCTCCGTTCTTCTGCGCTGTTGAGCAGCAGTTGCGCTCTCCTTCTCCATGGCTATACCACACTGGCAAACGCCAGTCAGAAGCGCAGCGGCTCCAGCGCAGTGTCAGACGGCGACTGCACAGCGAGCGCGCGCCAGCGCCAGTGCGTCAACCACGGCTACGACGTCACTCCTCTGGAATGCGCAGATCGGCGGCGGTGAGTCGCGCGCGGCGGCGGCGGAGTGCGCGAGAGGTGCCGGCTCCGGTGGTTGCGGTGCGCAAGCCGTGTGACATCACTGATCCTTGCGCGTGCGCAGCACGGCTCTTGATGTGCCGCGCGAAACGGGCTTGGCTAGGCCAGTGTAGCTAACGCTACAAAAGAGTTTCCGCACGGTGCATCTGCGAGACAAGCTCTCTTGAACAGCGCTTCCTATTTTTACCAATCCGTCTCCTAGTGTGACGTCACAGGGAGAGAGCTAAGGCCTTATGTTTTTCTAGAGGGTGTTGCCCCCGGCCTTGAGCCAGTGCAGGCGGCGTTGCGTGGACGCTACATTGATTTCGTCCTTTCCCCGCTTTAATCACCCTCCCGCTCTCTCTCTCTTTCTCGACGATGCGCTGCCTTGGGATGGTGGCGATTGCGTAACGTCGGCAAGCGCTTCGATGTGCATTCACTTTCACAGGGTGGAATGGATCTGCGTGTGCAAAAACCAAGCTCCCAAATTTGATGCAAACTCGTGTCATTGTATGCTTATACGTTTCATCAGTTCGATATGCATTTTCAGTAGATTAGTTGTCAATAGGCACCGTTTTCAATATCAGCAGACTGCCAGATAGGCAATAAGGGTTTGTCAAAGATTTGCCGCTGTGCGAACCTGCGTCAGCCATGTGCACTCTCGCACCACCCTCTCTTTGTCGTCGTTCGAAAAGCTTGCGTGCCCAGTTTTCTTCCGCTCTCCCGGCGTGGGGGTCCCGTCGCGCGTGTCCAGTTTCCTCCTGCTTCCCGAGATGGCGGTAGTTTTCCGTGCCAATGCGCGCCGCCGATCAAAATGAAAGTGTGTGTGCGTGTGTCTTTCTTCGGGATGACCGCCATCGTCACTCAAGAGAAATAAAATTTGGTCATACCTGTAATCTAAATTCTGTGTATCTGTGTCACCTCTATGTCGTGTGCTAAACTGTTTCGCTGGTAATCCACCTTCACAGCAATGGAATGCCGCGTGAATTTTTTTATTGCGATAGCAATTATATGGACACTTCTACCGGATTTCTGCCGTCGCCGTCGCCGTGAGGTTCCCTATAGATAAAATCTTCGCCGCGCGCCGTATGCCCGAGCGGAAGCGTGCGGGGACGCGCGCTATCACGGAGAGCGAACGCACTCAATCACCCACGCGCAAGCAAGGAAGCGGGAAGCCAGCGCCGGAGGGAGCGCGGGGGGGGGGGGGGGGGGGGCGCACTTCTACGCTGCCAACAACCGCGCTCGTCGCTCGTCCGCACCGTCTCTTGTCTCCACATGGCTCTGACCTTTATGTGCCGTGCATTCGCCGCTCAGTTTCCGTTGAAGCGATAGACCGCACGTACCTTCGCCCGCTACTGCGGCGTATATATGCGCTTGCTGCCAGCGTTTTGACAGTCGTTGTCTGCAGTCATTCAGTGTGATCTATTCATGTTTGTTTGTGCGCGCTCACACCACGCTTGTTCAATCAGTTAGTAATAGTCGGGCCACATTTTCCAACGCACGCTACACATGCAATGCTGCCCGGGTCGGCAGTGCAGCGCTACAGGTGTGTCCCTTCGCACGCGCTGCCCACGGGAAGCGCTTCTCATCAACACCACCGTTTCACACGCGCCTTCTCGTGGTCATCGAGTCTCTCTTCATGTCGGTCTACTTACGCCGCAGCACACCTGCTTACTTAATCAGCTCATGTTTACTACAATTCATATTGCTACCAAAGCCGTTCACCTAACTTTGTATGACATTGCTGTGTTGCTATCGCAGTCATTGCTTCGCCCTTAGGGTGAAACTGTGACATTTTTTTTCACTGTCTGTTTCGTTGATGTCACCTGGCTTGCTGGTAGACCTGTAAAGATAATCTCTTCCGACTCTATCGGGATTCGGAACGGCTCGCAGGCTCGTATCCTAGTCTGCATCTTTTCCTGCAAATGTTTAGATTTCGGAACATTTTCACAACCAAATTGTGGAATAGGGCTCGCTGCGTTGCAACAATAAAGTAGGCAGGTAGGAAATATACGCCTATGTCTTAGTAAGGTGGAAAAGGTATTTTTCTTGGAGACGCAGATGTTTAAAAAGAAAGTGCTAATATAATCGCGATCGATAAATCAGTATTTTAGACTGAAGATAAGACATCTGGGGTAAACAATACCTCTTTCAATTATTGTAGTTCAATTACGAAGAAAGATCGCACCACCGACAATCCTCAAAAAACATGGAGGGTTTGTGTACCTGTACCGTAAATAGTAAAACTAAAAGGCGGAACGCTAAATCAAGCAATGCGCCCGGGAAACCGCTACACCGCAATTTATGCTTATTGTGACACCACGCTGAAGCACGCACACCCACTCATTCATAGAGAAAGAATCGATCCTCCGTAGTACGAAGCAAACACTAATCGAATCAAACAATATACTATCTTCTCTAGGTGCTAACCAGATAGACCATCTCTCTTTCGGAAAGCGATATCAATGTCTGGCTAATGCACTCCACACCACATCGCGCAGTGTGAGCTGTTCCACTACCAGCGCCGTGCTCTGGTCTCGATGCTCAACCAGTATACTAGCGTTGCCAAACATGGTCACACACTTACATGACCAGTAGTGCGCTAAGCAAAGCGCACGAGAACGATCTGGTAGTCTAACAGTAATGTAATAAGCCGTATATGGCCTATGTAGAAACACTCGGCAGCAAGAAAGTGGAAAGGCTTGTGCGACGTTCACTTCAGGAGAAAGATATTCACTGATATGGTTAACGTTACAATTGGGTGTATTTATTAGACTTCATTTGAACAATGCAGAATTTAAGAAATCGCCTGTGGGAGATAACGGAATTGTAGGCCTTTAACAGGTTTACTAGAAGAGGTGGGCATTACTCGCAAAAGAAGTGAAAAAGTACATTTGTCTAATTAACAAACATTTATTAAAACTTTTAAATTCATTGCTTTTCTGCAGGTATTGCAACTTACGAATTACATCCGGTGAGTTTGCTAGGCATGCATGCAATTCTTAGCATATCACTGGTTTCGAAATATGCACCGCGAAGCTTGCAGTAAAATGCACGATTGTTACACTGACTTTTTTTAACAAAGTGCTGTTTTAATAAAGTAACTGGAACGCCCATGTATCTTGTTGCCCACTTTGAGGATGAGTATCTCGAAACTGGTGTCATCCTAAAAATTTGTTCCTATTGGTAACGCCTTGCGAGCTCACCGGCTGTAATTCGTAATCGGGCATATCTGCCGTAAAGCAAATAAATAAATAGTAAAAGGATTAGTGAATTATTTGCAACTTTGTCGATTACGCATTTCGGCATGCAAGTGATGCCCGCTTCTGTGAGTGGTCCAGCTCAATGACCAGAGTGATGCTACCTATACCACTAGCGATTTTTGCAAAATATGTGTGCTTTAGAAAAAAAAACTACAATCCGAGATCATCATTATGGTTACATATATGCTTTTGAAGGTCTGGGAAAATTCTACTTAATTTGCCAAGAGTAGACAAAAAGGACAACAACATCATGCCGACCCGCAACGTTCTCAGAACTAAACTTCGTTCTTTTAAAGGAAATGTCGAGCATGCCTTCGCACTTACTTGGGTCCGAGTGCTTTTAGGAGGGATAAGTCTATGCAATAATGTTCGCTGACTAGAGCACGCTTCATAGCCTAACAAAATGGATATGCGCTTTTCTGCGCACCGCCGGTTATGCAGTGCGCACTCATGTATACTAACGCAAGTATACGCTGCATAAGGATAGCGAGCAGAACCCGACGGTTGTAATGTAAGCTGCTCACACTACTGCAAGCAAAGATCTGCAGCGCATTAGGGCCGCAATATTGCTTTCACAAGTAGATCTGGCCTATCTCGATAGCACCTTAAGTAACCGCGTGTTTGTCGCTGGCAAGGAGAATGTTGTTTTGGTAGTGCATGTATATATCATAGTGTTGCGTCGGAGTAAATCTTCGTTGCCAGACACCGGTTCTACCACCAACTTTTTTGCCTCTTCGTTCCGTCCTCTGGCACCATTATAGTTTGCAACACCCCTCTTGCAATATATTGGCGCGTTCATCTAACGTGCTGGTGTTTGTACAACGCACACTTCCTTCGCTAGATTCTCCTCCTCCACACGAGGTCCTTGCACACTCTCGTACCTTGACTTGCTCGCTAGTTGCTAGCGCTAAAGCTGCAGTGCTGCGAAAAGCGAGTAGGAACATGCGAGAGAAAAGCCGTGGCCTCCGGCCTGCGTAAACATCGGCTCTATTCTGGGAATTTCTCGATTTCTCCTTGGGGCGTGACGCGGATATCATGGCGCTGGGAGTAAATACATGTCTCGGAGTTCTTGGCCGCCAAGTTGATCAATAAGAAAATACTAATATTGTTAAACTAATAGATTGCCACGTATCCGAAACGTTACGCTTCTGATGAAGCAAATGGCGTTTCATTTTCATGAACAGTTTGTTTGCTCAAGGGGACGCTAATGAAAAAAAATGTATTTTAGTTGTATTCGTGAATATCTACAATACCAAAATATCTACTCTTACCAGGATAACAGGCTTGGTGGCCAGAAAAGACGCAACAATGAAAAGCAGAAAATGCGACGCTGCCTTGGAGGTTCCGCAACATGCTGCTTTCCGTGACGTCATTGATTTCAATGGCTCATGTTCGGACGTAATCAATTTATGTCTCATAAAAATGGACTACACTGCATTTTAAAGGAACTGAAGATAAAAAAATCAAGTTTCAATAACCTTTACTCACCAAGAAAATTTGAAACATTAGAGTATACATAGACACCTCTGATGTCACACAGATTTACAGGTGTCGAATTACTGTAAAAAAAAAGTATGCCACAGTAACTTTCATTTCCTGGTATTTATGAGCAACAAACCACAGCCAAATTACCGAACACACACTTTTAAATAATAATTTACTAGCCTTTAACTGACGTAGTGTTTTTCTTTATTGTCCTTTAAGGTGCAATATTTGTTCCTCAAGAACGCCTTTCACGCCCGTCGTCTGCTGCGTTGAAGTCGTTCTCTGGTGAGCCAGGAAAGGGCTTCCGAGAACAAGAATATACTTTGGCTCATGTCATTTATTATACATTATTTCGCTTCATTTACAAGTTTATTTCTTCTTTGATTCAACGTGAGCTTTCGACCAAAGATGCGCAGCCCTAGCTGGGCTACCGCGACATCGCTATCTTAAGGGACCTGGACCGCTTCTCGGCTTCGGATAAAAAAACACATTCCGCGGATAGCATACGCTGCCGTTAACATCTCCGCCAAACTTTGCACTTGAGCGCGGTGCGTGGCGCTCACGTACGCAGCAAGAAGTCATCTTTTCCTCAAACTCTCTCTTTTCGACAGAGGCCTTGTTCTCTGCCATTTCAGGGCTTGCGGCGGTTGCCCCTTGATGTGAGCGGACAGATTCCCATAGAGCGCTGCTACTGACGGATAGCTACACAAATCAAGAGGAGTGTTTGTATCAGTGAGCTCTTTCTACTGTTACTGGGCTATTGACGGAGTTTTCAAAACAGGTTGCGTTTGGAATTTGCGTCTTAAATTTCGATAAGTATTACATACTTCCGGCAGAAGTCGACTATCTTCTCCTGAGGCTCGGCCACGGCCGCCCACGTAGGAATGAACCTTTGGCCAGACTGGGAGTCACAACTAGAGCACTGCACGGGCTCGGGCTTACCCGAAAGCCCGGGCCGGGCCAGGTAGAAAAAATTTTTTCACAGGCTCGGGCCGGGCTCGGGCATGGCGTGTGCTTTTTGACCCGGGCCCGGGCCGGGCTCGGGCTTTCTGGTGGTGTGCATGTAACGTGCAGCGAGTTATTCGCGGGCGTCTCAACTCTCAAAAACATTATTTTTTGGTCTCCGGCCGGGTTCAGGCCGGTTTCGAGTCGGGCTCGGGCCGGGCTCGGGCCGGGCTCGGGCCTAAGCTAAAGGGGTGGCGGGCCGGGCCGGGCGGGTAACGTAGACCATTTCCGGGCCCGGGCCGAGCCCGGGTCTCGCCATAAATGTTTTGATCGGGCTCGGGCGGGCAGCCCAACGTAAAAACGGGCCCGGGCCGGGCCCGGGCTGAAAAAATCGGCCCGTGCAGTGCTCTAGTCACAACTGTCGGGTCTAGCTAATTTCGATTAGTTCTTAATACTGAACTAGCCTCGCACCAGGCGGACCTTAAGACCACACGAACGCTTGTCAACGCGCATTCACTTCTGGCCCCTCCTGGCTGGATGCCATGGCTGACATTGCTTCGTGTTGAGCTATGACAACGCTTTAATATGAATAATTTCGATGTGGCTACTATCCCTCGGTGTAGCTTGTGCAGGATAAAGCTGGTCAGCGGCACGTAGCACCGCTACATTAAAGTATATGAGCGCGAGTGTGCAGTCCAGCCCTGTCGTGCACATAGCAAACATTCTGCTGTACTGGCTAACGCACTCGCTGTGGCTCGCTGATGAAAACAGCGTGCTTCGATTGGTGTCTGTGGGTGACGTGTTACACGCACATGGCGAGCCGTCACGAGTCTGTGGGAACTCTGTGGAAACGACGAACTCTGTGAAATGACGACTGTCCCATCTTCACTCCGAAGTTATCAAAGCCCAGCCATCAAGACCTACAGCGACACCAGCGCGACTGTGGAAAACTAGGAGGTGTGTTGGGTCATTTGGCAGCGGCAGACGGACAGGAAATCAAAATCTCCGCCTCTGTATTTACAGTTATCATCGGCTTGTTGTGTGCCTGCGTGCGGCATCGGACCTGCTGCGTGAGACGATGAACTCTGTTCCATGACGACTGTTCTATGTTCACTCCGAAGTTATCAAAGCCCAGCCATCAAGACCAACAGCGACACCAGCGTGACCGTGGAAAACTAGGAGGTGTGTTGGGTCATTTGGCAGCGGCAGACGGACAGGAAATCTAAATCTCCGCCTCTGTATTTACAGTTATCATCGGCCTGTTGTGTGCCTGCGTGCGGCATGGGACCTGCTGCGTGAAACGATGAACTCTGTTCCATGACGACTGTTCTATGTTCACTCCGAAGTTATCAAAGCCCAGCCATCAAGACCAACAGCGACACCAGCGCGACTGTGGAAAAATAGCAGGTGTGTTGGGTCATTTGGCAGCGGCAGACGGACAGGAAATCTAAATCTCCGCCTCTGTATTTACAGTTATCATGGGCCTGTTGTGTGCCTGTGTGCGGCATCGGACATGCTGCGTGAAACGACGAACTCAGTTCCATGACGACTGTCCTTTGTTGACTGCGAAGTTGTCAAAGCCCAGCCATCAAGACCAACAGCGACACCAGTGCGACTGTCGAAAACTAGGAGGTGTGTTGGGTCATTTGGCAGCGGCAGACGGACAGGAAATCTAAATCTCCGCCTCTGTATTTACAGTTATCTTGGGCCTGTTGTGTGCCTGCGTGCGGCATCGGACATGCTGCGTGAAACGACGAATTCTGTGAAATGACGACTGTCCCATCTTCACGCCGAAGTTATCAAAGCCCAGCCATCAAGCCCAGCCATCACTCGCTGCCGTAACCCCCTCACATTTACCTATTCCATTGCTGATGTTCCAATAGAATCAGTCCAATCATTCAAATATCTTGGTGTCACTCTATCTTGTGATCTGTCCTGGCGCTTGCACACTACTAACATCATCTCATCAGCCAATAGATCACTGGGATTTCTTAGGCGACATTTACGTCATACCTCACAACAAGTAAAAGCGTTGGCCTATAAATCATTTGTAAGATCGAAACTTGAGTATGCATCTCCCATCTGGAACCCGCATCAGAATTATATCATAAATGCACTCGAAGCTGTACAAAATCGTGCTACTAGGTTTATTCATTCTTCATATTCGTACGATATCAGCATTTCATCGATGAAAGCGGAATCTGGCTTGGAAGCTCTTTCTTTCCGTCGACAGGTTGCCACCCTCTCTCTCTTCCGTTCATTTTTTTACAGCTCCCTAAATCACCCACCGTACATCACGCCACCTTCATACATATCTCATCGCACCGGTCATCCGCTTCAAGTTGCACGCGCACGTGCCCGGACCACCACTTTTCGAGCATCATTTTTTATTCGAGCATCAAGGGACTGGAACGGCCTTCCACACGCCATCGCAGCCATCACAAGCCCATCTGCCTTTACCGAAGCTGTTATCACATATCTCAAAACGAACGCCTGTATTTAATGTTTATTATTTTTTTAACCACCCCTTATGTAATACCCCTCCAATGGGGTCTTTAAGGTATTAAAGTGAAAGTGAAGTGAAGTGAAGACCAACAGCGACACCAGCGCGACTGTCGAAAACTAGGAGGTGTGTTGGTCTGTCATCATCGGCCTGTTGTGTGCCTGCGTGCGGCATGGGACCTGCTGCGTGAAACGATGAACTCTGTTCCATGACGACTGTTCTATGTTCACTCCGAAGTATGTATTTACAGTTATCATGGGCCTGTTGTGTGCCTGCGTGCGGCATCGGACATGCAGCGTGAAACGACGAACTCTGTAAAATGAAGACTGTCCCATCTTCACGCCGAAGTTATCAAAGCCCAGCCATCAAGACCAACAGCGACACCAGTGCGACTGTGGAAATCTAGGAGGCGTGTTGCGTCATTTGGCAGTGGCAGCCTTGGAAGATGGACAGGAAATCTAAATCTCCGCCTCTGTATTTACAGGTTGGTGACTTGATCTATCAATATTTTTATGTACCTGCTGCTGCTGCCAAAGCCGCCTGTGCGCTGCGAGTGTCCTTGGTGCCTGTTTAAATGTCGCAGTGTTGTGTATGCCAATCTGCCGTCCCCAATAATGGCCTTTATATGACTTGCTGTGAATGTAAGTTCAAGTTTCACTTTGGTTCGTGCTGTGGTATAGTTGAGGAAGCTTTTGCTGGCAAGCGTGATAGCTCTAAGAACTCATGGAAATGTGAAACATGTCGCGGGGTGGGGCAAGGGGCGGACGCTGCAACCATTCGACAGGCGCCACATGGGGACATAGCGGCTAAACTTGTGGCAATTGAAATGAAACTAGATGCTCTTTGCCAACAAAACTTGTAGAACTGGAAACGTCTGTTCAACATCTTTCTGATAAATTTGACGAATTTCATATGAGGCTGCAGGCTCAGGAAAATGTTACCTCGCAACTATCTAAGAGAGTTGACAAACTTGAACGGGCTCATTCGAGCAGTGAATTGGCCCAAATAAAATTCGATGTGGACAACCTTGAATACCGTAGCCGTCGGTTAAATATTGAAGTACACGGTGTTCCCGAAACCGACAATGCAGACCTAATGATGAAGGTGAACGAACTTGAGACACAAATTAACCTGCCGCTCTTGAACAAGGATGATGTGTACACATCAACAACCCCGTACAAACGTCTCCTCTCTTCTCAATACATTCTCTCACTCTAAGTTTCATTGGGTTGTGTTGCCAAGTGAAACAAAACGGAAACTCGATGCGGGGGGAAATTGCATTGAAATGTCGCGGGGGGAAATTGCGATCACGCAATTTCCCCCCACGACGCTTTCGCATCCCACCATGGTTGCCCGTAAGGTGAGATGATGTGAATTTTCTGTAAAATCAGTACAAGGCATTGTAGAACGAGAGAAAGCACCGCAAAGGGGATGAAATACGATCTTTTATTCACAATAACTCCGCTTCTGCCGAATGCATTCAAGTACATCTTGCTGTACACTATTTGTGAAGCAGTGTATTTTAGCGCCAAATGCATTTCTAGACTTCTATATAAAGTGTTGCAGATCCCCTTTCAAACTCGGAAGGAATTCAAGCTCTGCTTGAAGTCGATGAAAGACGAAGCCTTATTGTGCGAGTTGGCACTAATAGCTGGGAGAAGCCACTGCGCACGACAATATCTCGTCACGGCTGGCCTAAGGGGAGCAGTCGGAGTGTCGAAATACTTATTTATTTACTGCACTATTTCTGAGATCGGCCCACATTTTTACACGTACTGCACGTAGTAAGCACTAGAACGCGGTGAAGTCACTGCGCTCGGCACTCTGTCTCGTCACACCTTACGTGAGGGGTGTTGTAGGATCAAAAACTGCTTAATTTTTTTACTGTACGGTCTTCGGGATCAGCCTACATTAAAAAAAAAAAACTGCACGTGCCCACGGTAACCCAGCGGGGTCACTGCACACGGCACTCCATCGCCTCATGCCTCGCGCGAGCGCAGTAGGAGGAAAGTCGAAGTGCTAAAATTGTTTTGATTTTACTAACTTCGAAATCGGCCCACTTGTTTAGACTCCACATGCCCACGGGAACAACTTTTGACTGCACTACCTTCAGGATTAGCCCACATTTTTAAGCTCAACTATTTACGATATGGACCCACGACAAAAGCTTGGCGACAAGTGACTAAACAATAACTATATAGGGATGCTTGTGCCACCGGCATCTGCATCGATCACGCAATTTCCTATGCTGCCGTCACTCGTGCTGTTCCTTACTTTGTCGCATCACGTGAATAAACTACCAAGGTACTGCCTTAAGGATATATTTTCTTAACATGCTGCCGTGGTCATGGCTTTTAAGAAGCGATATTTTTGGAAAGTGGAACAAATCACACAGAAAAGAGGCACAAGACAAAGTGCTAACAACTTTAGTTAGGCTTGGATAGAAACGGTTGTTACTCAGCGTTCTGTCTTGTGACTCTTTTAACTGTCCTGCGTAGCACTGCCTAAACAGCTGTTGCTTAACAAAATGTACCGATCAGGCAAATTGAAGACGCTGTTAAGGTGTGGTAAGGTTGTGAAAAGATTTTTCTTCAATAACAACGATAATAGAGCAATGAAAATTGCGAAAAATCGATGCTTGTTTGTAACGTTCAGTGAACGATGTTTTAGGCACAGGCTTGTTTATGCGAATGACCACCTAAAAGACGAATGCCAAAACTTTCAGAGACCGGTGCACGTGCGATGAACATTGTGCAGGATGAGAAGACATTAGTGGCCGTAAAATGGTGAACATACGGTGATACATATGACTATATTGGGCGTCAATGTGTGCATGGTCCTAATAGAATTTGCATGGCCCGTCTACCTTATAATATTGGGGGCTCATATCACAGCGTCATGTGCCGCGAATAATGGTCGATGAAATGATTCTACTTGTCACGTAACGCGCTTCATATTTCTCTCAGTCAACTTATGGGGTACTTTATTACGCCAAAGTTACCTCGGGAAAAATTGAACACACCTCGAGTGCTTGTTCCTGCGACATTATTAATGCGATTAGCAATATTAGCCTATTTCAGACGTTTTGAGACTATCTATCTATCTATTTTTTTTATTCATCACAGTACCCACAGTGCCATTTCTGGCATTACAGTGGGGGGGGGGGGGGGGGAGGGGGTGACAAAGGAAAAAGTGCACAAAATACCACCGCGCTCTGGCGGCGAAAATATAACCTTCAAATAGATCTATCTATCTACTATCTATCTATCTATCTATCTATCTATCTATCTATCTATCGCTATTGATTCTCTTACGCCAATCGAACCGAGTGTACTCAAGTGCGGGTCGAGGCATCTCTCCTTTATGCCTCTCTCACTTTCTTTACTCAAGTTGTATATCAGCTTAAGAAGGCCACTGAGTAAGTGATTATGGTCGCAATGTCATCGTGGTCGTTCTATCATCGTCATTCTAGCTTTATCTGACTGTCGTCATGCCGTCGTCGTGACGCCTTCTACGCCGACGCAGTGACCCTACTTCTCTATATATAGGCTGGGCCACTAGGTATGTGCTCGTCATCCTGAAGCCATCGTGGTCTTTCCATCGCCGTCACTCCAGTTTCGTCTCCGGACTCTTGTCATGACGTTGTCATCACGCATAGCGCAATCCTTTTCATCCCATTGTCCTCATGCCGTTGTTATGCCGTCGTCGTCATACAGTTGTCATGCAGTGGTTGTCATACCGTCGCCGTGATTATGTCGCGGTCGTTCAATAGTCGTCATTCTAACTCCGTCAGCCGACTCTCGTCGTGCCGTCGTCATGCGTAGCATTTTCCATGCCGTCGTCATCACGTGGTAGTGGTTGTGCCATCGTCGTCATTCTAGCTTCGTCATCCGCCTGTCGCTACGCCGCCTTCGTCATTCTATCGTCTTCATGCACCCATCACAATAACATTGTACTGATGTCGTCATCGTCACGCTGTCGTAGTAATACCTTCGTAATCTTTTCGGAATAGTGATCTCGTTGTCTTCATGCCGTATACCGCCTTCGTCTTTCAATCGACTTCATTTCTTCTTTGTCATTTCATCGACGTCACGGCGTCGCCATCATGCCACTAGGTTAATGGGCTACATTGACAAGCGAATGCCACAGCGAAGTCAGCTGATACCGAAGGCAGTTTGTGTCGCATGTAGCCGGAGCAACGCAAGTCTCAGAATGACAACTACAGATTTTAAATAAATGTGACTTAGCAACATGGTGTGCCACTGCATTGCTTCACTGTTAATCGCATTACTGTCGAAAGTCATCGAGAGGTGGGCTCTGCCGTAGTTTTCTTGGTCTCAAACATCCCTAATGCAGGTGGAGAAAAAACAAAGAATATTCGGCAGCATGTTACACTCCTGTAACACATGAGTGCGAAAAGCTACTGCACACTTGGAAATACGCCGTCTCGCATCGTCGCGTTGCTGCTTTTACAGTTCGGCTTTTTCGGCGTGCCTTATGCGGCGTGCTTCGTAATCAAATCGTGGTTTTGGCACATAAAGCTATAGAATTAAAATTTAGTGTCGGTTTCAAAATAAATGTGCGCCTTAAGCGGTTGCACGGCATTCTAAGGTCTAGTGTATGGGATGAACTAAAGAACGGTAGATGTATATGTGGTTGTTCCCATTTTTTTTGGCAATCACTTGTTTTTAGAAATAAAGAAAGTTACGTGGACTGGAACAAAATTCTTTCCGTATACTATTTTCTTTGACTGCTGCCGTCGTGAATTTTTGATCGGGTAGAGCGCGGAAGTGGCTGACAGCGTGCGTACATCGACCTTGCCTCCGCTCAGCATTCCCACTTCCTCAGCAAGCGTAGGTAACATAAGAGGAGTGTTGCTGGGTTCATTCGTCATGATGGCCACTAATACTTGGGCTGCCGATGAAACGATTGTAATGATGGGATTGAATTCGTTCGGCTTCACCTTTTGTTCACAAATTGCTGTTTCACGTATACCGCCAGAACTGATACAGATAAAAAAGCACGATCGATCTATTTGATTGAGTTTAAGATTATCGACGATGAAATCGTGCGCAAACGCAATTGTTTGCTCACCTTTTACGTGCCTGCACTGTGACAATGACGCAGGCATAAATAACCTCTTCTTGACAAAATTTATACCACCGATGGTTGTAGAAGCCTTAAGGAGAAGGAAAGCTTGAACAACTTTTATTGGGAAAAACTAGCTTTCACATAGCTTCGTCTTTCAGACTAGAAAACTGACTAGAAATTATGCGTTAGCTGGGGCATCCCGGCACCTATGTTCACTTCATATGTACAAATTCGGGTTACGAATATAAATAGGCTACATTATTGACATTTTCGCCTTTCTCCTAGCCATGTCACAGTACAAAATGTATGAATGAAAACCAAAACATTAAACTTTGAATTGTGTGCCCCTTTCACGGACGAGAAATCAGCCATCTTGAATTCAGGCATTATATATGCACAGTGCTACACGGTTGAAAGCGTTACGTGGTATTCCTGTTCACACGAGCGCACTTCCAGTGTTTTATGACAACGTAAATAAATTAGGCATAAGAAAGCACAAACACAGAACGAAAGAATAAATTCGCAAAACGCAGCGTATGGTTCGGGCATTCATGATGGGCGCGCTAGCCTTAACTGTCAGGAACACCGAAAAAAAATACATGATCGCATGTCGCGAGAATGGCTGGCTTGCGAGCATACACATCTCTCCCCTCCTATTAGACACGCCGTGCAATCGTGGGCACTTTTGACTTCCCAATGTAGATATACGGAGCTTCCGCACCCTGCCGGCGCCACCACGAAGCGCGGCGGCCTTCTTACAGCGGAGCTGTTATACGCTAATTTCCAGAGGATCGCTGTGTGCATGGACCGAGTGCGTAGACCAAAAACGCCGTAGCATCGATACAAAGCAAAAGCTTGTCGCCGGTGTGCCCCAGCTGCGTTTAATAGCCAATGGTTGTGTCTCTTTAGAGGGCGACGTCACGCACTGCATAGGCACGTTATCTCAGTTTCGTTCCGGCCGCATAATGGGTATACGCAGCGTATTTTCCGGACTGAGGAAGAACAGCATACCAACGAAGAAGACGGTGTGAGCAGAAGCATCAATGGGCGCGAAGGCGGCGGGACGCAGTTAACGCCTCCCGCTGCCTTCGCGCCCATTCTCGCTGAAGCATCGTAACAGAACCCATGGCCGTCTACCATAGCGACCACAAATCTATAGTCACCTTAGTGACAAAATAATAAATACGGTAGAAAATGACAATTGATGTGGTATATGTCTTTATTTAAATCAATATAGTTTATCACCATATATGCAGCTCCGCTGGTCGTCCACCTCCACATAGTGGAATGACAATGATGTTTTTCTGAAATACGCGTCATTGAAGCATGTCCTTTGTTGCTATCATAGTGCCCTATTTTGAAGAGGGCACTATGATATCATTGCTACACTTGGGAGTGCGCATTGTTCACGGCATTTCGCAAGGCCAAGGATGACACGGTGCATGCGTTAACAGCTACTGCTATGGCAGTGCAAGATTTCAAAGCCTCGTACGTATGTCCCATATAGCTGGAGTTGGCCAAAATTAGCTGGACCATCCTATGAAGCGGAGCTCCTACCTTATACCTTAGGCACTGCGTTATAAGATGTGAATGCTATGTCAAGGTGGAGTATCAGATTAAGAATTTGAAAGATGAGGGCGCTTACACAAAACGGCTATACATCGCATACGTTACTTTGCGGATTTACTTCCCTCAAATACTCTTCGAAAATGGCGCAAGCTGCAATGTTGTGTCTGCTATTGTTCAGTCGTATGGAGGATAATGTTTTCACAAAAATATTATATCAATATTCTTCGACACATTGTCACAACCTCGTCGTAAAGAAATCTTCCAGCTTATAATTGCGTAGTTACCTACTACAATAAAACCATTCGAACACTCCGCATTCAGGATGTCTTTCAGTGAGGATCATACGATCAGAACGTAGTTATACATATCTACGCAGCAAGTTGCAGAGCAGAGGCGTAAATTGTGTGACTGGTGTCAGGATAGCCCTGCTTAATGACGCATTTTTAAAGCTAAGCCAAGGTAAATACACCTGGTAGCGAAGCTTCCATAGAAGTCCATACGTTCAAAACATGGCGGCTTATCGGCGGTTCATGGGGCTTAGCGCCATCTGTGTGAGGAGGGAACACTTCCGGCCGAAGGAAAAATAATTTGACGTCATATCCGTGAAAAACAGAAGTGACGTCATTTTGTTCTCATAGGCACGAAATTTGTTTTCAGAGGCCCGCCATTAGAGCTGTATATTCAAATACCCCGCCATTCGACTAGATGGGCGTTCCGAGCATTCAGCGCGGAATGCGATGCAGGAAAATGTCAGCCGTACGGGTGTCGAAATCGCATCGCTGCAAAGAACATACTTTCTTTTGAGGGTGACGAACGCTTTAGGCATCGATTGCATAGAGTGTTCGTCCTTTCCTCGGACGCCAAGCCCGTCGGCCAGCGCTGCCGCTCGAAAACAACTAAAGTAAACAAGTATCTGATGGTCGCAACTCACTACTTTTGAGTGCACAGGTTAAGAAACAATAAAACTACCCGCGTCACCTAATTCAGACAAACGTCAACATACAAAACAACACAACATATGAGGGCGGCGTATTGTAACAGGTGAACTTTAGGAGCGCGCCTTTCCATGCACTCCAAGAGCTGCATTGCATTGCAAGTGATAGCGGCGTCAACGCCCACCGCTATCGGTGGGCGCTCTCACGGTGGGAGCTGAAAAGAGGTATTTATTGATAATGATCAAGTAAAATAAAGTTGTCTCTTCTTTTCTCGCGATGCGCATATAAAATTTTATTTTCGTTGAAATAATCTGTGTCTCGCTTTAACTAAAAAAAAAACGCCTTTTTCTTTCCCAGTGTTTATTCCCTCCAAACATAGTCGCGCTTCAATCGCTGCTCCCATAACCACCCTTGCTGATGTCGGTGGCCATTGGTTTTGAACCGCTTTTCGCCCGAAGTTTCGCGACCTATGTGGATCGACCCTGGCTAAGCTTCCTCTCCGAACCCTCCTGAACTTTTCTGAGTGCTGTTACTGGATCATGCTGTCATACCAAACAGTTCACACTTAAATGAAAATTAATTACGTGCCCGATGGTGGTATCAAGCCTCGGTCCCTGCGGCACAGCAGCAAGATTATCAAACCATTAGGCCAGGATCGCACGTATTCTTCCATCATGCCAAGGCCAAAAATCTTTTCGAGAACTGCACGTGTGTGAGATTACGTCGCACGGGTGCACGCCAGTTTGCTTTATGCCAAAGGCGCAGGAATGAAATGGGCAAATTTAGAACATTTGTTGAAGTGCTTCGCAAAATCTTGCCTTCACACAGATTCCAAGATGTGCGTTGGTTGTGCATATCTTCTTTCCTCCATGTAAGATTACTATCGAAAAAGATCACGGAAGCTTCTTTTTTATGAAGAATATGTTGCTGGGAAAGTTGCTTTGGGTCTGGGGGATACATATTAGCACGACGTGGAAACAAAGACTTATTAAGAGGGCTATGCTCAAACCACGCTACTGATGCAAAAACACACAGAGACACAAACGCAACAGAACGAGCGCTCGTTCTGTGGTACTTGTGTCTCTGTGTGTCCTCATGTCAGTCGCGCTGTTTGAGTATAGTTCTTAAGATGAACCAAATAGCCCTCACCAATACGTCACTAGTAGGAGGGAGTAGAAACGACTCATGGCGAGCGCTAAACATCATCTGTTTATTCCTAGAGCGAAGTCACAGGTAAGCAACACCTGCGCATGCGTGCAGCAGTAACGTTAAAAAGTCACAACAACGTGTCAAACAGTTGGAAATCGTTTCCGAAGAGATAAACTGACGTATCGCTAATGCAGCCTCGTGCCTCTTAATACGGAAAGCCTCCAACAATTCGCATGTCAACGGGGCGTTACTTCTGCCCAGTATTTTATAGCAAAGCTGCTAGCCTCCAGTTGGTCGGGGATTTTTCGTGGCGGTGCTAACCCAAAGAAACGGCAGCTGCAAAAGGGATTTGTGTTTGAGTTCGGCGTAACATAATTGTTTTTTCCTAAGTTCGATTTACAATCCAATGGTATGATCCACGTCATACTTTACGAATATGCTGACACATTTTACATTGAGACATTCAATTAGTTCCATAACGCACTAGCGCCAGACGGAGGGCACAAAAACAAACGCCAGCTGGAAGGCTTTGCGTTTGCGTTTCCGCGAAACAGAATTATGTTTTCTCGTATATTCCAACTACAGTCCTATGCTATCATTCCTGCTGGTTGTGTCAGCCGTACTTCACCAATTTTATAACGCATTTTACGTTCAGAAATTCAATGAGTCCAATAACGCACTTGCGCTAGGCGGAGGGTCTACAAGAATGAGGATACATGCTGTGCTGCTAACGGTACCACCCCCAGGCGGCCGCGGCTTTTTCCAGAGGCTTTAGCCGCGGCAACGGTGACAGGCCTCAAACGGCAGCAGGAAAAGGGCTTTGCCTTTCAGTTGACGCGTAATATATTTATCCTTTCTCGAACATTTGAATAACAAGCCGAAGCTACCATGGCTGCAGATTGTGTGTAATACGTACTTTGCACATTTACTGACGCAATTTCATTCATTAAACATTCATATAATTCAATAAGGCACTTGGCGGACGGCCTGGAAGAATGAAGATGTGTGCTGGATTTCCGCACACGTGCGTCCGCGTGTGACGTAGGTCCCTTGTTGTAGTGGTACGTGTGTAACATCGTCTAACGTCAGTTACCCCGGGTGGTGGTACTTGTCTAACGTGGATGTGATACTTGTTTGACGCGAATGTGAATGTAAAACTGGATGTACATCCAATTTCACAGGGTAGAATGGACGCGCACTTTTTAAATGCGAAGCATTTCTTAGCGAACACTTTGACAGTATCTATCTATCTATCTATCTATCTATCTATCTATCTATCTATCTATCTATCTATCTATCTATCTATCTATCTATCTATCTTATCTGGCCGCCTACGTCTTGGTGCTCTCATGGTCTTTTCGTTAACTTGGTATTTACCAAAATTGGCACACTATGACAACAGTGTATGTATGGCCAACATAAATAATAGGTCATGTCATGAATATCATGATATGTGTGTCATGTAGGTCATGAAACAGCTGCCCACGTCTTGGTGCTCTCAGGGTCGTTTCCTTAACTTGGTAGGTACCAAAATTGGCATAGTATGACAAGAGTGTATGATGAACATAAATGATAGGTCATGACATGAATGTCATAACATGCGTTTCATGTAGGTCATAAAACAGCGGCCTAAAATGACAATGACTCAGCGAAAAAAGATTAACACTAAAAAACCACTGAAATTGGTTCGGACGTGAGTTCTAAGTGAAGGAAACACTAAAGGATGATGGTAGATGTCATAATCATAAGCATGACTCAGCAAAATGACAATGACTCAGCAAAAAATATTAACACTCAAAAATCACTGGAATAGATTCTGACGTGGATACTAAGTGAAGGAAACACTAAAGGATGATGGTAGAAGTCATAAACATAAGCATGACTCAGCAAGTAAGACAATGACTCTGCAAAAAATATTAACACTCAAAAGCGACTGAAATTGGTTCGGACTTGGGTACTAAGTGAAGGAAACACTAATATATGATGGTAGAAGCCATAGTCATAAGCATTACCCAGCAAAAATGACAATGACTCAACGAAAAAAGATTAGCACTCAAAATCCAATGCAGTGGGTTCGGATGTGGTACGACGTGAAGGAAAAGGCTAAAGGTTAATGGTCGAAGTCATAGTCATGAGCATATCCACGGCTTTCGCTTTAAGGTCTCTTAGGCGTAGCTAAAGGGACTCCTGAGGACTCATGACATGCATGTCATGACATGCGTGTCATGTAGGTCTTCAAACAGCCGCCTACGTCTTGGTGCTCTCATGTTCGTTAAGTTAACTTGGAAGGCTCCCTGCACACTGCTTCGCGTAACATCGATTCCCACAGGGCGTGGGATCTGTCGGTTCTTATTGCGATAGAAATTACATGGACACTCCTGGTACATTGCTGCGGTTCCGTATAAAGGTTCCGTATAAAATCGATGCAGCTTGCCTTACGCTGTATGCGCAAGGGAAAGCGTGCAAGGATGAGCCGGCGACCACGGCTCAATTTAGCGCACGCAAGGGAGGAAAGGGGAGGAAGCGCGCCGTCTTCCGTCGCGCTCACGGCGTCCCGGGGAGAAGGAAGGTAGGAAGTGGGGGGGGGGGGGGGGGACGTTCTACTCTGGGTGGCCCGGGCGGCCGCGCCAGCCCGCGCGGGCCGCTGTATCTTGAAAGCCATCTGTGACGAGGACAGAATCCGCCGGGCGCTGTGTTTTTGCGGCTTGTTTTGCGTTGATGCGAGAGGAACCACGAAGGTCAACTCGCTCGCTGCTGCTGCGTCTCACTACAGCAATTTTCTGCCGTCATCGAGTGAAATGTGTTCATGTTTGCTTGTGCGCGCGTGATCCCCTGCATGCTAATTTGGCTAGTATGCCTACGTTTACAAGTTTATAGAGCCTACAAAATTACTATCCTTACGTCGTACAGCTGTCCATTAATTTGCTATCCCAAGCGATGGTTCGCTTTTCGGGCGAAAATGGGGCGTTTTCAATCTCAGGAAGCAGATATTTTTATAACTACTCTGTATTTTATTCAGAATTCCATTCAGTATTTTGAAACAGTACTTTATCTTACTCCCTTGCACATAGTGTTTGTTTCCACGTCCTGATAATATGTTGGGATAGCTTTTGTTACAATAGGATGTTTTTATTGGGCTAGGAATTATATACACACTTCAGGCGTATTTTTGCCATCGCCGTCGCCGTGAGGTTCCGCACGAAGTCCACGGGTGACAAAATCGTCGCCGCGCGCCGTACGCTGTACGTAGGAGTGAAATCATGCGACGGTGAGCCGGCAAGTGCGGGAAGCGGAAAAGAAGTGCAAGTCTTCCAATCGCGCACAACGCTTCTGGAGGGAGGTTAGGGAGTTAAGGGGCCGCGCTTCACTGCGCCGCGCGCTCCCACCAGGCCGGAAGGCTGCGGGGGGTAGGTGGGGCCCCTGCGTTGTGAGTACCCACCCGCGCTGCTGTACCTTGAAAGTCACCTGCGGCGGGGACAGAGTCCGCCCTTCCTTTGTTTTCGCGGATGAGGTCGCGTTGATGCGAGCGCTGGCACGAAGCTTAATTAGCTCGCTGCTGCTGCCGCGCTGACTCCAGCGCTTCGACAGCGAGTTCGTGCGGTCATCGAGTGAGATGCGTTCATGTGTGCTTGTGCGCGCGTGACACCATGCTTGTTAATTTAGTTAGTGTGCCTATGTTTACACGTTTTTACGGCCGATAAAACTGCCATCATTACTTTGTATAGATATCGACTAATTTGCTTTTGCAATCGACGCTTCGCCTTTCGGGCGAAACTGCAACTTTTATTGCGATAGCAATTATATGGACACTTCAACCAGATTTCTGCCGTCGGCGTCGCCATCGCCGTCCCCGTGAGGTTCCGTATAAAGTCCAAGGGCGATAAGATCGTCGCCGTGGGCCGTATGCGCGAGTGAAAGCGCACGAAGGACGCGCTATCAAGGAGAGAGAAACGCACGGCGGAAAGCAAACGCGACCCTCGTCGTGGGAAGGGCCGTGGGGGTATGGGAGGGAGGGAGGTGGGGCGACGCTGTGCTGCGGCACCAAGTGCGTATCTTGCAACCGGGCGCAAGGGGAACTGGCCATTCAATCTCCCACGCGAAAGCAAGAATGCGGGAAGGCAGCGCGGGAGGGAGGGGGGGGGGTGTACGTAGCTCCTACTCTGCCAACTGCACTTGTACTTTGCCCGGCTGTGGTGGTCGCCCCTACCGTCTCTTAAAAGCGATCGCCACACGGTTCTGACCTTTGTATGGGCTGTGCATTCCCCGCTCAGTTTCCGTTGAAGCGATAGACCGCACGAGCCTTTGCTCGCTGCGGCGGCTGCGCTTGCTGCCAGCGTTTTGACAGTCGTTGTCTGCGGTTATTGAGTGTAATCTATTCATGTTTGCTTGTGCGCGCTGACACTACGCTTGTTAATTCAGTTAGTAAGCAAATGTGTCCAAGTTTATGCAGCCGATAAAACTACTATCCCTACTCCGAATAGCTCTCTACTAATTTGCTATCGTATTTGATGCTTCACCTTTCGGGCTAAACTGCGACATTATTTAGATGGCTGACAGGTGCAATGACGACAGCTATAAAAAAAATCGCCCACGTATATTCCCGCTTTAAACATCTTGTAAGGATTTTGGTACTCGCGAGATTACACTGAGAAATTATTTCAAGAACACACAAGCCACTGTATGGGCCATGTACTTGGTTTGGGATTGCCTTTCTCTGGAGACGCAGATGTTATTAGACAAAGAGCCGTAGTAACATACCGGCCTTCTGGCGCTGCGGCGGCTTCGAGCTCCACGAGCGCCCGGCGGCATCCATCGCTTGAGCAGGGTCATCGGTGTCCCCGGCGTTCAGGATTCCAATACCGAAGAGCAGCAGCGTGGACACGGTCATGAAAGCAATCTCAGCGGCTAGCAACGTTGCACACGGGACACCCAATGACGGTCCACCGGTTTCCCGCGCTACGCATCGCCGACCGGGTTCGAGCTATGCGTCGATCGAATGTGCTCGCCACAGAACTGGTCATCGTCGTCGTACACAAACAGTCTCCATACGTCTCCTTAGAGAGCAGCCCTATGACATTACACACTTTTTGGAACAGAAGCGCCACCTGAAGCTGCAAAGACCCTATAGTAATACACGCGGTTTGCTTGCTTGCTTGCCTTCGAGAGTGACTCGCCCCCACTATGGGGGGACTGGCCAAGAATCTCGTGACGCGGTATTCGCGTCGGACTTTATCTTCTTCAGTCTGGAAGGCGACAATTTAAAGGAAAAAAAAAAACACTCCATAAGCTACACACAAGGCGCCCAGTTTACAAGCGTGCACACCCTAAAGTTCACGTTAGCATCGCGACCTAATCTTCAGTTGGTTAATTGTTGGTTGTAATATGGGCTGTGTTTGTATTATCAATCATTATTTTTCAGAATTAAAGCGTAGCATAATTGGTGTTGTCGCTCTTTCTTTATACTTGAAGATGCCGCAAGTGTTTCCAGCTATAGGCGAAATGGCCCCAATTGCTGAATGCCGTGCGCGAAAGGGTTTGGTTTGCTCAGTGGCATTGAATGGTTATTGGTTGAAAACGCACAAAGGGGTAGAAGTTATTGCGGTGAGTACAGCGTAAGCGGAGTGACACTTTACCGGACTTGTGCAAAAAATAAGGTACCAGTCAACATCAGCAGACATGTGCTTGTTACCGTCCGTATGATAGCGGGTGCCTGAATTGACCCCTGTAAAACGGGCATAATGATATGAATACACTTCATGCACAGCGAAAGAAGAAACAGCCTGTCGACCCTGAATGATTTCACCCAATACAAACGAACATCAGCCGTGAGTAACGAATGCCTTTACACGTTTTAGACGGCTACGTCATCTTGACAACAAGTCTATTGAACCTGTGGGAAACTGTGGACAACTCTAGCGCCATGTGAAGAACTCGTAGAGGGTCCTGGACAATGCTGAGATCGGCCCCTGCAACCTTTAAAATATCACCGCATATCCACGTTGTGAATGATGAGCGGGCGAAGCACCGGGGATCATTCGGGTAAAGCAGAGCTACGGACGAGAGAGAAAGAGAGCGCGAGTCGGGAACAAACGCCCTTATGCACCGCAGCGCCCCTAACTACGACGAGAGAGAGAGAGCGTCGGGAACGAACTCGCTTGTACACCGCAGCGCTCCTAGCTAACGGACGAGAGAGAGAGAGCGCGTCGGGAACGAGAGAGGAAAGGGAAAGAGAGCACAGCTGTGCCTCTAGCGGCAGCGGCGAGTACTAGCGTGGCTAACAACGGCGCGACGGCGCGACGGGGGACAAGGCTCGACCGTAAGGGAGATTCGCCCCTAAAACATGCAGCAGCGGCAAGCACATGGATGCGAAGTTCAATTTCTATGTAATGGAAGAGCATTCAACATACGCTGGTGTATAGGCCTAGGCGGGGCCTTGTGGAGTGCAGTGCAGAATGCTCTTCTTGGTTTAAATGTCGGTGAGGGAAGTGTCGTAATCGCTGTGTTCCAGTCATCACAGTCGTCCTCATCGTCTTCGTGCTGGCATTTTAGTCATCGTCGCCGTGTCGTCGCCCCAATTGTCGTGTTTCTTCGCCATCCTTGCTCCTCTTTGATCCGCGTTGCGTCGCTCTGCCCTGTTCCGGGACTCGTATGAGACACAGCGCAGCAAACCC
>NC_051159.1:790033-827304 GCF_013339745.2 Dermacentor silvarum
AACGAAGCAATAGAAATGACACGCACATTAAAGGCAGCCAGTACGCAGAACGGTGAATAACTTCAGTTCACTATTGGCCTCGAGGACACATCATGGCTCCATCTGCTGAAATCTCTCCGTGACGTAGAAAGCGACATCACGCGATACTGGCTGCTAAGGGTTCGGCATCTCGAGCGGTTCAGCAATGGTTAATTCCGACTGCTTGGACGTATTAAGTGTTGTATGTGTGGCTGCAAAACACCTCCGTCTGGTGTGTACATCCCAGAGTGGTGTGTAGGGAAGCGAATGTTTTTGGGGAGCAAGCAACCTCAACATTATTATTGGCTGTGCAGTTTGCATGATCATTCATAAATATAGTTATGAGTACTTTGCCACAATAACAGTACTGTTCACGGCCGTCGTCCGGGGTGTGTGGCTTGCCAATTTTGCCAGAATTATCTCGGGGCGATGATTTATCATAGCTTTCAGTTGGGCGTTATGATAAACGTTCACGGTGGACAGAGTGCTACTAAACAGATACTTGTCAAGAACACAGGACAACACGCTTTTTTATTTAGAGGAATGCGTTATTATTACATGGAAAAGTGCCCTTTGTATTAGAAATAACATTCAGAATAGCTGTCAGTTGGGCGTGCTGGTAAACGTCCACGATGGAAAAAGCGCTACTGAAACGGAGACTCAGCTAGAACGCAGGACACACCGCTGTTCTTGCTAAGTCTCTTTTTTAGTAGAGGTTTTTCCATCACGATTATTTATCATCGGTCTAATATATTACCTGGAAATTCCACTGCTTACATATTTATCTCCTCAATCCGCGCTTCCGCTGTGTGCGGGCATGCAAGTTGCATGTATCTCTGTGCAGGGTATTAATGCGATGCATTTCTTGGTGAAATAACATTTGCCACTTTGAGAGTATCTATGTATTTAGCCACCTGCGTCTTGGTGCTCTCGAGGTCTTTCGCTATAACTTGGTATGTACCAAAATTGGCATAGTATGACAAAAGTGTGTGACGAACATAAATGATAGGTCATGGCATGCTTCTGATGTCATGAAACAGCCGCCTACCCCTAAGTGCTCTCATGGTGTACGATATGCACCAAAACTGGCATAGTATGACAAGAATGTGTGACAAACATAAATGATAGGTCATGACATGAATGTCGTGTAGGTCATAAAACAGCCGTCTCCCTCTTGGTGTTCTCATGAGTAAAGAAAACCCCGAAAATGGCAAAGAACGGAGAATTAATTATGGTAATGGGTGCACGTATGGTTAGGATAGTAACGATAATGATAGAATAAAATAATAACTCAA
Source organism: Dermacentor silvarum (assembly GCF_013339745.2). NCBI lineage: Eukaryota > Metazoa > Arthropoda > Arachnida > Ixodida > Ixodidae > Dermacentor > Dermacentor silvarum. Next base: position 791,347 of record NC_051159.1, read on the forward strand.
TAATGACCCTGACTAAGCAAAAAAAATGACAGTGACTCATCAAAAAAAGGTTAACACACAAAAAACCACTGGAATGGGTTCGGACCTGGGGATTAAGAGAAGGCAACACTAAAGGATGATGGTAGAATTCATAGTCATCAGCATGCCTAATAAAAAATGACCAATGACTCAGCGAAAATGATGAACAGTCAGAAGCAGGCAGATTCCACGCCCTGTGGGAATCGATGTTGACCATGAGAGCACCAAGACGTAGGCAGCTGTTTCATGACCTACATGACACGCATGTCACGACATTCCTGTCATGACATCATTTAGGCCCGAACTCAGCTAAATGGCTTCTGAGTGTTAATCTTCTTTCACTTAGTGCCCCCATGCGAACCCATTCAGGGTTTTTGACTGTTAATTTTCTTTTCGCTTGGAATTGTCATTTTTTTGCTGAGTCATTGTCATTATTGAGTAATTGTTGTATTCTACTATTATTATGTTACCATCATAACAGTACTGCGCCAATTACCATCCTTAGTTCTCGATTCCGTGCTACTTTGTGTTTCTTTTTTACCCATGAGAGCACCAAACGCAGAGGGCTGTTTCATGACCTACAGGACACGCATGTCATGACATTCATGTCATGAACTAAATTTATGTGTCATACACTCTTGTCATACTATGCCAATTTTAGTACATGCCAAGTTAACGAAACGACTATAAGAGCACTAAGACGTAGGTGGCTAGACAGATACTCTCAAAGTGACAAATGCTCGCCAAGAAACATTTAACAGGACTGCAAGGGTTCGGACGTGGATACTAAGTGAAAGAAACACTAAAGGATGAGAGTAGAAGTCGTAGTCATGAGCATGACTCAGCGAAAATGGCAATCATTCAGCGAAAAAAGATTACCGCTTAGAAACTACAGAAATGCGTTCGGACATAATGATAGTTCATGACATAACATGACATGCGTTTCATGTAGGTCATGAAACATCCTTACGTCTTAGTGCTCTCATGGTCGTTTGTTCACTTTGTAGGCTACCCGCACACTGCTTCGCATAACATCGATATCAATTCCCACAGGGCGTGGGATGTGCCTGTTTTTTTTTTTTTTACGGGTGATATCACGCGAGCGCGCTACAGGACGCGTGTGTACATTGCTTGCTCGACTCTTACGATCATCATATTGTTCCGTTTTCAGTGATTTCATAAGCCAAGCATCTCGCTGCCGCTGCGTTTTGGGTGTGAGGAGCCTGGCGTGAGAGAACTCACGCCAGGTTCGGCCCAAGACATCCGGCACGGTGACACCGAACAGTAAACGATGCTGTAAGAGTGGACAGGCAAATTGAAGCCTTTGGAATGAAACACGTTATCTAAACCCCTGGAATCAAGGCTTCAATCTCCCAGTCAGGCAGCTGCATTCACTGTGGCAAAGCCAGTAAAGGTGGTAAAGGCGCGAACGTTAGTCACGTGATCTCACTTTCTACGCCACAGCGATGGCAGCGCCTGTCTCGCCAGTGGTGGCCCTCGAGGCCAATTACAGCATTATGGGAGTGAGTTGCGGATGGAAAACATTGAGGACACTCCAACAGCAAGTTGAAGGCCTGCTGCTCACCTTGTCTCTCTCGCAGTATGTTTCCGGAAACTCAGGGTTTGCGCGTTTACCGTACTCGTCAAATACGCCATACCGCAGGTGCACCCAGTCCTGTACGAAAGTGTACGCTTGAAAATAAAATGAAGTCACTCAATCAACACACGCAATGAAGCACTTTTTAACAACGAAGCTGTTTATTCCAGACGTAATTTGTGGTTCGTATCAAGAAACTGCCGCCCCGTAGCCATGGCAAACAGGAGGGCGGAGGAGGGTGGCGCGGCGCATGCGCACGCGGTCTCCTCCTCGTCAGCTCCCTCCATTCCCGACCCTCGCCTCTCTTCTCTCCGCAGCGCGCTGAGCCAGGAAAAAAAAGGCGAAAGCGTGCACTAGGCCGCACAGAGCTCAAGACTCAGTGAAGCTGGCCGATTGATATCGAGCGGCTACCCTCCACCCCGTTCGGCTTCGACAAGCAACAGCGTTCTTGGCACTGTGCTAATCTTCGTTAGCCTGCCTGCGTTTGTGGCATGCCAGGAACGCTGTCACTCGTAGGCGCCGACGCGTCTAGCACTTATCAAGCGAAATGTCGCGAAAGGGAAGGTACCTCCGAAAATAAAATGATCGCTTGAGAATAGCTTCTTACATCCGTAGTTAAGTTAAACCAAGTTAAGACCTAGCAGCAACCAAATTAGTACCTTGCAGTAGCAGCCAGTAAGACTTGAGGATCGACAGTTTCGCTGTGCCTAAGCTTTGCACGACCGAGTGCAAACTTGCCTGCTTTTTCTTTTTTCAGCGATCCGACACTTGTTTAGTGAGCTCAACACGTATATAAAGAAAGCAACGCAGCAACAACTATTTAAACCCTTTCGACGACACTTATATAACTGAAATAAAAGGTATGAGGTGACAGGAAGTGGAGAAATAACCGGGAAGGAATAAGTGAGTAGAGGAAAAGCAAGCGTAAACTTAGGGTACCACGAGAGATCAGTACGATATGACGCCGGCTGAAATTTGCATTTAGGCTAGCTGCGAAGCATTCTGGATTACTGCGAAGCATTCTTTGCGAAACTCAGGGGTTTTGAATCTATCTATCTATCTATCTATCTATCTATCTATCTATCTATCTATCTATCTAATCTCTAATGTTCGCGCCTAACCTCTTTCCCGGCAAATTGGGTCAAACTGGCCGTTTATGGTCTGATGGACATCGAGCTGCTGACCTGAGGTAACTGTGCTCCAAACTTTGGACCAGTTTTTGTCTCGGGGTATGGGACCCGGTTCCGGTATGTGCCGCTCTTAAATAACAAAAAAATCACTTGAATGAAATTTCTCCGGTGCTGAGCGAAATCAAACCCTGAATTATGCCGCAATTTCTTCCCATAAAGTCATTGTTAACAGTAACAAACATTACGTACCAGAACTTTCTTTTTTTTTCAGTCGTCAGGGGGCTCAGGTTCAGGAGATATTCTGCTGGAAGATGAATGAAGTCTCCCTTTTCCCCGCAGCCTCCTGGTGTCACCGTGTAGGGTCGATCGTCTCCGCAAAACGAGGAATTCCTGATTCGTACTTCGCTTTTCGGGTAGTACGTTGCCCCTAGAATACGTGCACTTCTCCTTTTCGGCCACGATGATGAACTTTTTGAAGTAAACTCTCCCGTTTGTAGCGATGTGGAGGAACTGTGATGCGGACTTAAGCACGACCTGCACGTTGAGAGGGATCGGTCAGTCCCCGTAAGACCCGATAGACAGTTCCATGTTCCGCACCAGGTAGAAGTTCGGAACACTACAATCTAATTTGGTTCGGCGATACGCCGTCTACAGTCTACCACCGAAGCAAACTCATTCCGAGCAGGGCTTGCCGAAGTACTTGTTCGCACCTACAAATGAAACCTCGCCAGACGTTGTCACTTCGTGTCACGCTTGTGCGCATGGTGCTCGTCGCTCTACGCATTGCATAATTCCGCCCAGCTTCGTTCAGCTTTTCATTCACGAACCAGCGAACGCTCGCATTCTGCAACACGCCTTGCAGCGTTATGAAGACGTTCTTACGCCTCTCCATGCTTTTTTTTTCAGGTCTTTGTCATTTTCACACTCAATGCATGCTTTTGTCGCAATCTCAGGTGCTTATGTTACAGACTTCTTTTTCACCTCACTGTTGTCGACGACTCCACCTCGTGCCTCTCGTAGGGGGCAGTGGCCCTGTGTGTACTCAGCAAGACAGCAGGACAAGCAAAACTGGCCGAGGAGGCAAAGAAAACTTCTCCTTCAAAATGGGCATGGGAGAACGCTCGATTTTCAGCGCGAATCGGACATCTTTCTTACGAATGCAAGTATTCGATTAGACATTTTTATATTCGAATTTTAATTTCATTATTATGAACAAACGACGCTATTTAGTAGTGCACATGATCTAAAAGTGTCGCATTTTGCCGTGATTACAATAGTAGCCGTGTCTCGGGAAGCAGCTGAACCTGGGCACCAGCCATATCTTCAGCTAGAACTGTGCTCTCACGAAGCTTTTATATCACCGGAAGGAATAGTGCCGTTAACTGCACATTCACTGATGCAAGTGAATATCGACTACAGCATGAGTTACAATCCTGTGCTGCTATTCTGAAAATTATTTCTACTGTGTGCCTTCCACTATTAGATTATGCCGCTATAGTTTGGGCTGGAAGTGCTATCTAATTCTGACTTCATTGAGAGTGTCGAGTCTGTATATATCTATATATATATATATATATATATATATATATATATATATGTTATGTGTGTGTGTGTTGTGTGCGTGTGTGCGTGTGTGTGTGTGTGTGTGTGTGTGTGTGTGTGTGTGTGTGTGTGTGTGTGTGTGTGTGTGTGTGTGTGTGTGTGTGTGTGTGGTCTTTTTAACCACCGCTCTTACATTCTAGTGCCCATGCTCGAGCCGTCTCAATGTACCTCTAAAATGAAGACGTATTACCTCAGGCCTCATCTTCGTTTATAAGGTGGTTTGTAACACCATACACTGCCCAAAGCTTTTTGATCATGTACAATTTTTCCATTTTAGAAAAATGTAATCTCCAGGCAGCACTTCGCCCTTTCTGCGTGGCGTTGTTGCAGCACCAACTCGCCTAAGGCTCGAGTTAAAAAAAAAACACCGCATATATTCCCTGGTTCGATTCTGCGCTACGGACACAACTTTCGGATTTTTTTTCTCATAAAAGTAGACGTGGCTACCTACTACGACGACGACTTCTACTACTAATACGACGACGACTTCTACTACTACTACATACTACAGAGGAGGGACAGACCACAACCTAAGAAGCTTCGCCCCTAAAACGCCTAATAAATATTCTGCCTGTATCGACATATTTCAGAGTTAATTCCACGAGTTCTGTACTACATTTTATGCACGCCTCTTTGTTTTCACAATGCGTTATTATTCACTTTTCACTTTTCGTTATTATTTCTCTATTGGTTTGTCTACCATGTTTGGCCTATCTGTACATTGTGTCATTCGTATTACATTTAAGTGCACCATTACAAAGTCTCCGTACCAGTTTCTGGGCACTATATCGAACATTTATTTCGTTGTAATTATTATTATTATTCATATCAGTTTTCGTAGATTTCCGTTAGAGCTCAAGCAAGCCACAACGACTAAGCAAATCCAGAAGATCAGATAGCGGAATGCTGAGGTCAGACTTCAATCTTTGAACACTTCTTTACAAACGTGTAAGTATTAGCTGGGCGACCTGTATTTTCTACATGCGCTGTGAAATAATACTTTCTCCTTGTTTTTGCCTCTAGACTTGACGACTTCGCTTCGAGACAGGCGTCATCATGCGTTTGTTTAGATTGCCCAAACAGTTTCTTTTAAGACCCAAGACCCAGATTAGGGGAATTACGTTGACTACTGAAAGAACTATTAACGCCTCCTTCTCCACCACAGAGTCCCCAGCATAATGTATGCGCAATGCCTGCAGCATGTCAGAAGGTGTACAAATGTGTACTGCGCCAGTTGCTTTCATTGTCGACAATGCTCCCATAGGGAAGCTTGAAATTTTCTCCAACAAATTTTATCCTGGTTGGAGCTGTGGCTTACTTTATGATCATCTTTCCTGACCGTACAGCATTCCGCCATGCCCTACGTTTGCTAACAGGAAGAGTGGTTAGAACATGACAACCAATATCTTGCAAGCTTCCTCACTCACTAGGCGCAATTGAAGTGTCCCTTGAAGGGGCAGGCAGTAAAGAAAAATACTAAGTCTATCCTTTTTTGCGGTCCCGGTGCTGCTCGTCACTGCTCTTTGAACCGCCCACGTCAAAACGAATCAGTTTACATAATCTCCACGTGACCTACTTACATCCGCCTTAGACCCGAATATATTTATGGGACATATATAATCACTCGTCAAGCTAGTTTGTATTGCCTACTGGTATATTTCATTTTATTTAGAAATACTACTGTTAACCATCTCTTGAGGGTCAGTATAGGGAAGGAGAGCAATTTGCAGACAGAAGTTTACACACACACACTCATACATATGTATATAAAATAGGTAATACAGCCAAACAAGACACAGTTAAATAACAGTAACTATAGCTAAAGCTCAGACTATTCATCATAATAATAACATGAATGCACCTCGACTAAATGCATGAAGTGAGTTATATCATTTGTATTGACTACATCATTCGGAAGCGTGTTCTATGCCTCAATTACATCAGAAAAAAAGAAGCGGCACATGTTCATTCAAGAAAAGTAAGACTGAAGCACTCGCGTATGATTCGCCCTCTCACTCCGAACAGGAATTTTTTAAAATTTAAATACGATAGTTAGATGCCAAAGCTGCATCTCCATGTACATGGAAGAAGTAACCACCTCCCAATGCCTGCTTTGGTAAAAACTGCATTTAATTGCCTGAACGCAGATATAAAGATGGAACTACGTGTAATAGATTGCCATCCGACGTATGACGAATTCTTTATCGCAGAAATCCGCTCCTTCAGTTTAGCCCGACGTATAACGCGTTTGATTAGCGTCCCTATAACTGCATAACATCGTCACTTCATGTATATTCTCGTAATAAGTCATTTCGGGAGGTCAAGCTTTTATGTGTTGAGTATGGTATACTTTACTAAGGCCAGTTAATATTTAGTCGGAAAGACTTCAGCAGCCCAAAATCTGCTAATTTTCTATCATCATCCCGGACGACCTCTGCATCACCCGCATCTCACTATGTTTTTACGGCAATCAGCCATTCCCTGAAATGTATACGAAGATATTTTAAAGGTTTAGCATTTAAAACCAAATTCTTTTGATGACACATTCTTTATCCGTTCCACTTGTTCACATTGATTCATCAGGACACCTCGAGGTTAACAAAAAGGGAGAACAGTATTGCGAACACAAGTATTGCAAATTCAGTTACCTGCTATACAAAGATGACTATTAATTATGCATTATGTTCGCATATTGAATCGCTTCTTAAAAAACTCGAGTTGTCGCACGTGCCTTCAGATTCCGGATGATGTCTTCGGAGGGTTTAACATCCGGGTGGATCGATAGAATGATGTCGGTGTAACCGCCGTCACTTTTGTGGATGGCTCCAGAGACAACGGCCGCCAAGCAGAATAACCAAAGGATAAAAGGAATTGCACCCTTGAGTGTGGTCATAACCTCTCGGTAATGAGAACAATGAATCAATCAATAATCGCGCATACTTATTGGGCACAAACAAAGTAGTTGAGAAGTAATGAATAATGCGCCATGATGATTATGATGATGATGTTCATGAGTCGGGATGTGCGAATATTCTAAACTTTCGAATAACGAATCGAAAAGTACCATATTTTATTCGGTCTTCGAATTGAATAGTCTATTCATAAATGCGAATATTTTTCGAGTACTTTTCGAATAATTCAAAACGACAACGTCACCCAAATAATCATGAAGTAGGAGCAGAAGTACGGTGGATTTCGTCCCTGCGAGCATGGTATAGACATAAAACATGAGGACTTGCGTAGTAAAGCAGGCTACGTCGATTAGGTAAGCCGTAATTTATAAGCTATACAGCGACCATTCGCGCTCTCTGAAAAGTTATTCGCATGCGAAGAAACTACACATGTTTGCTCCTAATGCTTCATTTATGTTTTTAATAAACAAAGGATCATAATGCACTATGTCATGACAGAAACTTGCTAACTTTAAGAATTCTAGAATGTGAGCATTGTTTTATGTGAATTGTGATAACGGCCGTTCTTTATTCTGAAACTATTCGAAAACTATTTGATATTCGATTCAATTCAATTCATAGTCGATTCGGTCTCGTAGATCATGATTCGCAAACCCATATCTATGAGAATCCCCTTTGAAATGGGGCACGAAGAAATAGCCACCTTGCATGCATGACTTATTCAGGGTTTGCTACACCTATCGAGAAATACTACATATCCAGAAATTTGATAAATTCGTACCGAAATCTAGGTCCAGGACTAGGGACCTTGCCTAGCAGCATGGTAAAGAGGGAAATGTTCCTAGATGTACGTTCTTTAAGGGATACCGAGACATCATTTGCGTTCACAGTGTAGTTGTCCACGTTCTCCGTTGATCCTCACTCCTAAACCTTTCCAGCGTAATAGCTTGAACAGTTCTTCTAAGCATGCCACGAATATAAATGGAGAGATTGTGTCTCCTTACCTGATCCCTTTCTTGATAGGTAACTTTCTACTTTTCTTGTGGAGAACCAGGGTAGCTGTGGAATGATTGTACATATATCCCAAGACATTCACGTATGCTTCCTGTACTCCTTGATTACGCAATGCCTCTATGACTGCTGGTATCTGAACTGAATCAAATGCATTTTCATATTCAAGGAAAACCATATAGAGAGGTTGATTGTACTCTGCAGATTTCTCGACTACCTAAATGATGAAATGAATGCTATTCATTGTAGAATATCTCTTCCTGAACATCTGCTAATATCTCATCAACCTTCGGTTTGCAGATCACATTGTCCTGTTCATCATTACATGGGGATGAATTACAGCAAATGATTGAGCACCTTAACCGAGAAAGTGTAAGAGTGGGTTTGCAGATTAATATTGTCGCGAGAGGAAAAGGCAGGCAGTCAGTTCCGAGCGAACGGCTGTTTACTGTTTTTTTGGCCGCAGCAGCCAACAACACTTCTTCGTCCTCGTTCTCTAGTGTTACTAACGCGTGGCATTACCCCTCCCTCCAAAAAAAAAGGCATCGTCTCGATGTCGCTGCACGAAAGAACAGTGAAAGTTAAGCCACGAAAGTGGGTGACGGGTTAAATACCACAGGGAGAAAATAAAAGAAATGAAAAAGACAACGGACGTCAGCACAGGCACCGCACCACGAAGTTTGTGAACTGGCGTCAGCGCGAGTGGTAGGGCTTCATCCTGGAGACGTGAACAATGTCGGAGGAGCGTGGTCTACGCGATTGGTGCGATGATTCTGCTGGGACAACTTCGTAGTTGACTTGACTTATGCGATGAAGAACTATGTAGGGCCCAAAGTAACGGCGAAATAATTTTTCTGAGCGGCCTCGTAGACGTATAGGGGTCCAAATCCACACGAGATCGCCTGGCTTGTATCTTACGACTCGGTGGCGTATGTTGTATCGGCGAGCGTCTTGACTTTGCCGAGATAGAATTCGTTGCCGTGCAAGCTGCCGCGCTGCTTCAGCACGCTGAACAAAAGCGTCCGTATCTGGGGCGGTCGTATCAGACGAAGTTGGTAGAAGCATCACGTCGAGCATAGTGACGACGTCGCGTCCGTAGACCAGACGAAAAGGAGGAAACCCGGTGGTTTCTTGAAGCGCAGTGTTATACGCAAATGTCACATACGGGAGCAGTTCGTCCCAATTCTTGTGATCCGTGGCGACATACATGGAAAGCATATCTGCAATCGTTTTGTTGAGACGCTCAGTTAACCCATTGGTCTGTGGGTGATACGCAGTTGCCGTACGGTGCGTTGTACCACTCAGCTGCAGAATATCTCTGACCAACTGCGCGGTGAAGGCCGTACCACGGTCTGTGATGACGACAGCTGGAGCACCATGTCGCAGGACGATATTTTTGACGAAGAAGTTGGCCACATCCGAAGCAGTAGCTCGTTGAACGGCTTGGGTTTCGCAATATCTGGTCAAGTAATCGGTGGCGACAACAATCCAGCGGTTATCAGCTGAAGACTTGGAAACGGGCCGAGTAAATCCATCCCGACCTGTTCAAAAGGTGAGCAAGGAGGTCGTACAGGCTGAAGCAGACCGGCTGGTTTCATTGGTGGAACTTTGCGACGTTGGCAATCACGACAAGTTCGGACGTACTGCTTCACGCTTTTTGTGAGTTTGCGCCAGTAGTACTTCTTCTTGATCCTTGCCAGAGTACGCGTGAAACCAAGATGTCCCGGACGTGGGTTCGTCGTGGCATGCACGTAAAATGTCGTCGCGGAGAGAAGCGGGAACAACGAGTAGAAAAACGGTTTCCGTGGGATGAAAGTTCCGCTTGTAGAGGATATCGCTGCGTAGGCAGAAAGAGGACACGTGACGCGCGAACTGCCGCGGGGGTTGTTCGCGGCGTCGTTCAAGGTATTCAATCAGGGGTTGCAGCTCTGAATCCTGGCGTTGCTGTTGAGCTAGGTTTGGAGATGGAAGACTACAAAAGAAAACCGCAGTCCTCGTCAGTATCTGTTGGTGCGGGTTCGACGGGGAGCGCGGAAGAGACAATCGGCGTCGGTGTGTTTCTGACCAGACTTATAGACAATTGTCATGTCAAATTCCTGTAGCCGAAGGCTCCATCTTGCGAGACGTCCCGAAGGATCCTTGAGATTCGCCAGCCAACAGAGAGAGTGGTGATCGCTGACGACTCGGAAGGCGCGTCCGTACAAGTATGGCCGGAACTTCTGGATAGCCCACACGACCGCCAGACATTCTTTTTCAGTTGCGGAGTAGTTTTTTTCAGCAGCAGACAACGTGCGGCTGGCATAGGCAATAACGCGCTCAACACCAGCTTGAAATTGTACGAGTGTGGCTCCGAGACCAACGTTGCTAGCATCAGTATGCACTTCTGTGTCGGCCTCTGTGTCAAAATGACCAAGGATCGGTGGTGTCTGTAGACGTCGTTGAAGGTCGTGGAAAGCGTCGGATTGAGCCGGGCCCCAAATAAATGTCACGTCGTTCTTGATGAGTCGTTGCAAAGGCTCGGCAATCTCAGAAAAATTTGGCACAAAACGGTGGTAATAAGCACAAAGCCCTAGAAATCGGCGTACATCGTGCTTTGTCTTCGGTATCGGAAACAAACGAACTGCCGTGGCTTTGTCAGGGTCAGGGCGAATACCGGTGTTGCTGACAATATGACCCAGAAATTTAAGCTCCTCGTATCCGAAGTGACATTTTTCGGGCTTCAGAGACAGGCCGGCGGTGCGGATGGCCTGAAGAACAGCCTCAAGCCTCTCGATGTGCTGCTCAAACGTGGTTGAAAAAACAACTACATCGTCTAAGTAGACTAAACACGAGTGCCACTTGAGGTCAGATAAAACTGTGTCCATCATGCGTTGAAATGTGGCCGGAGCGGAGCACAGTCCAAAAGGGAGGACCTTAAATTCATAGAGGCCGTCCGGTGTTATAAACGCCGTTTTTTCCCGGTCCCGTTCGTCAACTTCAATCTGCCAGTACCCGCTACGTAGATCCATTGAAGAAAAGTAACGGGCATGCCGCAGACGATCCAAGGAGTCGTCAATCCGAGGAAGTGGATAAACGTCCTTTTTCGTGATCTTGTTCAGTTTGCGATAATCTACACAGAATCGTAGTGAACCGTCTTTCTTCTTAACTAGTACAACAGGTGATGCCCACGGACTTGTCGATGGTTGAATGACATCATCATCCAACATTTGCTTAACTTGATGACGAATAGCATCCTGTTCTCTCTGTGACACGCGGTAAGCATGTTGGCGAACAGGTTGGACGGTCGGTTCAGTGATGATTCTGTGCTTGGTTAGAGGAGTCTGCTTGACCTTCGAGGTGGTGGCAAAATAGTCGTTAAATGATGATAGTAGGCTGAGGAGCCTCTCCTGGTGGGGTTGTTTCAGCTGTGGATTGACGTTGATGTGACTGGTCAAGTCCACATCGCTGTTTTCCTGCATCGAGATTGTCGTTACCGAAGCCCATGCGTTGGACTCGTCCACTGTTTCAAAGTAGGCAATGGTGGTATGCTTCGCAAAGTGCTTGTATTCGCCGCTGAAGTTAGTAACTAGGATCGTGGTTTGCCTATTTTGGAGCTCTACGAGACCTCGTGCGACGCCGACTTCTCGATCCAGCAAAATGGTGCGGTTACCTTCGGCGATGCCCATATCTAGGTGGTCTTGAGGGCACTCAACAAGGACGAAGATGCTACTTCGAGGCGGTAATGTTACGCAGTCATCGACCACGCGTAAAGCCGCGCGATGATGTTCATCCTTAACATCAGAATCCGAAGGAACATTCTTCGAAAAAGTCACGAACAAGTCACGCAGATTAATGATCGCCCCATATTCCTGAAGAAAATCCATGCCCAATATAACCAGTCGAGAACACTTGGGCAGCACAAGGAAAGACGCTACGAAGGTCGAAGTATAAATTGTAAGTCTGGCGGTGCATCGTCCAATGGGTGACACGAGGTGTCCTCCAGCCGTGACCAGATGTGGGCCGTCCCACGCTGTCAGCACTTTGCGTAACCGATTGGCCAGCGAGGCACACATAACCGAGTAATCAGCTCCCGTATCGACAAGTGCAGTCACCGGATAACAGTCGATGGAAACAGTAATAACAGCAGAAGCTCTTTTGGCGGTTTCGAAGGAAGGCGTCAGCGGTACGTCGCGAGGGGGTGGCGTCGGCGGAGGATATTTCACGGTTCGCATGACAGCGGCCTCACCCCCGGAGGTCGCCGTTTTCAGTTTCCCCGGCGCGGGCTTCCGCCGGTGACTCCAGTGGAATCAAAGGCGGGTCGAGCGTGGTTTGGTGATGTGTGCCGACGAGGTGACGGCGACCGCGACTGTCTTCGCTGAGGGACAGGAGGAAGACGGTTGCTTTCCAAGTACTCCTCGATTTCCTGTGGGCGTTCGCCGTATCGCGGGCAACGGGCGTCCGGATGGTATCCCCGCAAACCAATCCGTCGGTAATGGCAGTCGCGATAGAAGTGTCCAGCCTCCCCACAGTGATAACACAACGGACTGTTGTCGGGAGCGCGCCATACCGTTGACTTCCGCGGACCAGGACGAAAGTCTGATTGGAGAGTCGTGCGGCGGCTTGGGCTTGGGAAGCGTCGAGGAGGCCCTGTAGGTGGATGCGGGAAACGGGCCGTCGACGGCGTAGAAACCCGAAGAGCATCGGCGTACGAGAGCGTGGGAGGTTCGGTTCGCGTTGGTGGAGAGGGATGAACCACCTGCCTGATTTCCTCCCGAATGACGTCCGTAAGAGCCGCGGCACTCGGAGGTGCCGATCCATAATGCCTCTGGAGTTCTTCTCGAACAACCTGCCGTATTAGTTCGGTAAGGGACTCCCTGTCATCCCTTGCAGGTACAAGCGAGCATGCCGCAGTCATGGTGGTCTGGCGTTCATACTGCGATAGCCGCTGCCGAAGCATGCGCTCCATGACTGTTGCCTCACGGACGAACTGAGACACCGTTGTAGGAGGATTGCGCACGAGGCCCGCGAAAAGCTGTTCTTTTACGCCTCGCATTAACATGCGCACCTTCTTGTCTTCTGGCATTAGTGGGTCGGCCCGACGGAACAATCGTGTCATGTCTTCCACGAACATGGCGACGGTTTCGTTCGGCATTTGGAACCTGGAAGATAGTGCCTGTTCGGCTCTTTCTTTCCTTTCGGGGGTACTGAAGGCGTCACGAAGCAGGCGGTAAAACTCCTGCCAGCTGGTAAACGAAGCTTCGTGGTTCTCGTACCATACCCTTGCCGCGTCTAAAAGGGAAAAGTAGACGTTCTTCAACTTACGGCGATCACCCCAGTCATTAAAGGTGGCGACCCGGTCGAAATGGTCTAACCAGTCTTCTACGTCCTCAAAGGCGTCGCCCTGGAACGGGTTAGGCGTGCGAGGTGCGTTGACAATGCAAGGTACAGCACCATTTGGGATCTCCTCGGCTTGGCTTGCGGTTGTTGTTGCCATCTTCCTAGCAGAGTTTGCCAGGGGACTGTACTGCGGTGGAAGACCTTGGAGGCGACGGCTGCTTCGATGGATTTCTGCAGTCTCTGAGGTACTGGCGTTGGTAGCTTCTGGTTCAGGACCAGCAGGCATAGGGCGTATGTGTACCCAGCACTTTCACCAGTTTGTCGCGAGAGGAAAAGGCAGGCAGTCAGTTCCGAGCGAACGGCTGTTTACTGTTTTTTGGCCGCAGCAGCCAACAACACTTCTTCGTCCTCGTTCTCTAGCGTTACTAACGCGTGGCAATATATCCTCCATCCTTGATCAAGTATGATATATCCTCCATCCTTGATTAAATCTAGTCTTATTCCATCTTCTCCAGCAGCTTTTCTCCTGGTCATTTCTTTCAAGACTCTTCTAACTTCATCGCTAGTTATAGAAGGAGCCTCTGTATCCGGTTCATCACTATTTCGAATGGAAGTAGCTTGGCTGTTTTGGGAACTGTACAGCTCAGTATAGAATTCTTCCATTGCGTTTACTATGTCATCGAAATTGCTGATGATATTACCCTGCTTATCTTTCAGTGCATACATTTTGCCTTGTCCTATGCCTATAGTTTTCTTCTCACTGATCTCATGCTGCGTCCATATTTTACTGCTTCCTCAATCTTTTCCAGGTAACAATTTCGGATATCCCTTACTTTTTTATTGTTGATCACTTTCGACAGTTTATCGAATTCTATCTGACCTTTCGAGTTTGACACTTTCATGTTTTGCCGTTTCTTTATTAGGTCATTTGCTACTTGGTAGAGCTTACCTACTTGTTGCCTTGGTGCCTTACCTCCCACTTCAATTGCTGCTTCTGAGATAAACCTAGTTACGGTTTCATTCATTGGCTCTATGTTGTCTCTATCTTCCTGTTCCAAAGCTGCATATTTGTTTGCGAGCTCCAGCCCGGATTGGTCTGCTTTTACCCTCACTGCGTCTAGGTTAGCCTGTTTCTTCATGACTAACTTTATTCTTTCTCTCTTCAAATTGAGAGAAATCCTAGGCCTCACTAACTTATGTTCACTGCACTTTACCCTATCTAACGCTTCTACATCCTGCACTATGCTGGGATCGGCAGAGAGTATGAAATCTATTTCATTCCTTATTTCTCCACTAGGGCTTTTCTAGGTCCAATTCCTGTTGGTGCGCTTCCTGAAGAAGGTATTCATTATTCGGAGCCTATTCCTTTCCGCGAATTCTACCAACATCTCCCCTCTAGTGTGCCTAGAATCGATGCCATAGTTGCCAATTGCTTGCTCCCCAGCCTGCTTTTTCCCCACTTTTGCATTGAAGTCGCCCATGACTACAGTATACTGAGTTTGCACCTTTCTCATTGCTAATTCAACATCCACATAAAACTGTTCTATTTCTTCATCATCGTGACTAGAGGTTGGGGCGTAGGCTTGTACAACCTTCATTCTATACCTCCTATTCAGCGTGATTACGACGACTGCTACCCTCTCATTAATGCTGTAGAATTCATCAATGTTGCCCGCTATGTCTTTATGGACTAGAAATTTTACTCCAAATTCTCTCTTGCCTGGAAGACCTCTGTAGCAGAGAACGTGGCCGTTAGTCAGCACTGTATAAGCCTCACCAGTTCTTCTCACCTCACTAAGGCCAAGAATATCCCAGGCAATACCTGATGATTGTTTAAATAGCCCTGCTAAGCTAGCCTCACTCGATAGGGTGCACGTGTTGAACGTTGCCAGGTTCAGTTTCCATTGGCGGCCTATCCGGACCCACAGATTCTTAGCACCCTCTGGCACGTAGCAGGTCCGTCCGCCGCCTTGGTCAGGTGCTCCGCAGCTGCTGGGGACTGAGGGCCATGGGTTAATTGCAGGAGTCGTGAGGGAGGTAGTGGTCGAATACTGCGCCAGGGAGGACAATTCCTGTTCTGATGGGGGAGTGACTTTGTTGGAGCTAATGGGCATTCCTAATTTGGTTGCACCTAGACTAGTATAGCCCAACTAGCTCTCGGCGATTTTTTTTTGTCGGTGGCAGGCGCTACTCCATGCCTGAAAATGTAGCGGACTGAAGGAGGAATCGGACTTACGACCTTCAGCCTCCTATACAAAAAAAAAAAAAAAAAAAACCGAGCAGAAGATTAGACGTCTAGGTATACAACACCATAATCCTCTAACTTAACTGCAGGATGACCATAAATAAATGGTAATTGAAATATCCTGTGCGGCACAAACGCCGTGAACTGTCGGTTCGTGCTCCACATCCGGTATTAACGCACGTAATAATGCCACTGAGAACCTTGTTGACTTCACGGATGTACTATCAGACTCGCTCTCATTTTTGGTCAAAACTCTCGCGTGTGACTCACTCATTAAAGAAAATGGCTGTGGTTTAGCCTTGGTTAAACCTAGTCGAGTAGCGATACCTACAGACCCCCGGCTGCGCTTAGGCTTCGCTTTTAGTTAGACATGTTGTTATAAAGTTGGACACGCTATATAACGGCACTTTCTGCTCTCTAAGGCTGTTACGGCACCTGTTGCACACTTTGACTGTCTGTGACTTTTCCTCGTCCCAATCGGGATAAGCCATCAGAAGAGTACAGCACATGAGTTCACTCACCGGCGACAAATCATTCTGATGCCACAGCCTCTCACACACTGTGCACATACTACCAAACGGATTGTTCGTGAAATGGCGATGAAACTCACGGGTAGCAGACTCGCACTCACTCAGTCTGATCGTAAAATCAGTCTTGCGTTGGTCGACCCCATCAACGGTCTCTGAACGCGCTCTTCTAACCATATCTCTCTTCCGTCGTTTGTCAAGTCGTTCGGTACGCTCCTCTTCGGTCTCTTACGCACGACATTTCTTCAAAGTTTCAGCGCTTCTTGCAAGGCCTTCAGAGACGCAGAACTCGAGCAGCATTGTCATCAGAGGTCGGGGCTGTAGATTCATCGTTAGAGGTATAAGCGAGCCCGTCTAGCGGCATCGCTTTCACGGCGTTTGGCCAACCGTTCGGCACGCTCCTCTTCAGTCTCTTCAGCGCGCTGTCTCCTCTTCACTTAATTTCTACGGCGATCCCTGACCTCCTTCAGGATGGTCAACTTCTCACCATCCATACTGCGGCCTCAACTATGGCTACGGCGACACGAGCTCTCATCTTCTATACTCCCGGTTATTACAGCTGCGAAGCGTGGGGTGTGACGTCATACAGAGAGTGCAGCGAGCGCCCAACGGCAGGAGCGGTGGCCGCGCGGCGACCGCGACGAGCCGAGTCGCCGCAGAATCGAGGCCCGTGGTGTGACGTCACACAGAGGGCGCGGCGAGCGCCCAACGGCTCTTGAGTCTCTTCAGCGCGCTGTCAGTCAGCGCGCGCACAGGCCAGTTACAATAACGTCGGTGATATATAGAATGGCAATGCAAGTCATAAAATTAGAACTGTCGAAGTGGGTGGAGAAAAACGATGTATTGGGAGAACTACAGAATGGGTTCAGGCCATGCAGACGCTTAGAGGATAATATGTTTGTACTAACTCAGTACATAGAGATTTCAGTAGCTCAGAAAATGCCTTTATCGACTAGCATTTCTAGATATTAAAGGCGCTTATGACAACGTAGACAGGGAATTGTTATGGGATGTTCTTCAGCACGAAGGCATAGATGACGATTTCGTGGAGCTGTTGAGGGAGATATATAGAGACAACCAAGTACAAGTGGTATGGGAAGGTCTAAAAGGTAATGAAATGGTGGGAATTCACGAAAGATTAAAGCAAGGATGCCCTCTGTCACCATTGTTGTTCACGCTTTACGTCAAGGGCATAGAAAGACGACTGGAAAACAGCGAATTAGGTTTTGATTTATCCTACATGCGTAATGGACAAATGGTACAACAGAAGGTCCTTGGACTGATGTACGCAGACGACATTGTACTACTAGCGGACAATAAAACAGATTTACAGATACTTGCGAATATCTGTGGGAATGCAGCGACAAATCTAGGCCTTAAGTTTAGCACGGAGAAATCAGGAATTATGATCTTTTATGAAGAGACGAGTGACTTCGTGGTGTCAATTCAACAGCAAGTAATACCCATATAGTGAAGCAATATAAGTACCTCGGCGTACACATAAACGAAGGAAAGAATTATTCAAGCAACCACCAAGATAATCTGAAAATAAAGGGGAAGCGGATTGCAGCAATAATGAAACACGGAGCACTGTGGGACCACAATAAGTGTGAGGTGGTGCGTGGAATCTGGAAAGGAGTAATGGTGCCAGCGCTAACATTCGCAAATGCCATTCTATGCATAAAATCGGATATCTTGTCGGGTTTGGAAGTTAACCAAATATCAGTAGGCCGGTTGGCTTTGGGCCGCCCACGGTAATACCACAAATGAGGCAGGGCAGGGTGACATGGGCTGGGCCTCTTTTGAAGTCAGAGAAGCACAGAGCAAAATTAGTTTTGATGAAAGGCTCAGGAACATGGATGAAAATAAATAGGCGGCTAAAGTGCACAAGTATCTCTACATGAAAAGCGTGGACACAGAATGGAGGAAGAGGTCAAGGAAGTTGGCAACAAAGTACAGGATAATCGAAACTGTACATAGACAAGCAGGAGTCATCAGCAAGAAAGTGAGAGAAATAGAGACCGTGAATTGGATGCAAAGAATGGAAACAAAAAGGACAATGGAGATTTACAAGAATGAGAAGAAAGAAATTAGAAGGGAAAATCTGTACGATAACACAAAGGGCAGTACCTTGCTATTTGAGGCTCGAGCCGGTTGCCTAAGGACCAAAACATACCGGCACCTACCGGTATGTTTTGGTATACCGATATACCGGCACCTACCTAAGGACCAAAACATACCGGAACTAGATGAGGCATCTGTATGCTGCAGTAAAGATCCAGAGACCACTCAGCACATCCTAATGGAATGCGACGGGATCCACCCAGCGAGAACCGTAGGTAACATGCAACCCCCAGAAGTGCTTGGGTTTAAAGTGGAAAGAAACATCAACAGATCAGCCGTAGAGATAAGCAAGAGACGATTAGAGTACTGGTTGAAAAAAAGCAGGGAAAAGATGGATACGACCTGATCTCTTAAAATCATAGGTAGCGGTACAAGGTAAATTTTAAAAAAAAGCAAAAGAATAATGAGAAGTATACAGAAATGCTAGACGAAGCACATGTATAGTATACCTGAATAAACCAAGCAGGCTACGGGACTATTTGTCGCCGCCCCGTTTCAAAGGGGATGCCAATAAATCATCATCATCATCATCGGCAGAAGCGGTGGCCGTGCTGCGGACCGCGACGAGCCGAGTTGCTGGAGAATCGAGGGCCGTGGTGTGGCGTCACAGTGCGGCCACGGCTCAAAGTGCGGTGACGGCGAAGAGGCGAAAACCTGGCGTAATGTCGCTATCGCTACACAAAAATTTATCGAACAGAACACTACCCGTATATGCATACAACACCAAAATCCTCCAACTTGAGTGCAGAATGACCCTAAATAATTGATAATTGAAATGTCATATGTTGGTACTCTACATCCGTTATTAACGCACTTAATAGTGCCACGGTGAGCCTCGTTGACTTCACGGATTTACTATTGGACTCGCTGTCACTTTGCGGTCAAAACTCTTGCGTGTGACTCACGGATTAAAAAAAATACTTGCGGTAATTACGCGTTCTTCTTCCTGGAGTTTTACGTGCCAAAACCAGTTCTGATTATGAGGCACGCCGTAGTGGAGGGCTCCGGAATAATTTTGACCACCTGAGGTTCTTTAACGTGCACTACAACGCAAGCACACGGGTGTTTTTGCATTTCGCCTCCATCGAAATGTTGCCGTCGCGGCCGGGATTCGATCCCGCGTTATCGTGCTCAGCAGCGCAACGACTTAGCTGACTGAGCCACCCCGGTGGGTGCGAATTATGCGTTCAAGACTACAAGAAATTCGCGCTTATTTATAAGTACTTCCACGCACTAAATGAAACTCAAATGCTGACGTCTTCTAAATACACGTGCGAGACACGCACAGCCTTAGACATACCCTTACATAATGCGTCGAAGAGAAAAGAAATCTGTAGAATATGCGATTACTAAAAGCGATCCGCGCAGCCCGTTTCTAAGGCGCGGTACTCTCTACGTGCGTGCGGGAACAACCATCCGGCGATTTCTAAAATCAGCTGAAGTAGTCTGTAGAATAACCAGTATCTAACCTGATGCAGCGTTATTTTCAGAACTCGCTAAATCCGAAAAGAAAGTCTTAGTTTAACGGAAACTCACGCGAACTATCTACATATCTCTGCGAAAAACCACTGACGCTGTCCTTTCTCGAGCGTTCAGCTATCACGTTTTCCTGAAAGCAAACATCAAATTAACTCGAAAATTTATCTGCGTCTACCACGATCAGAAGAGACCAACACTGCCCTCTGCCTAACAGAACGTTCCTAAAACTCAAAGTTGTTCCAAAGTATCCTCAGATAATGAGTAATAATGAATGCAACTTACGATGAAATACGTAGGCGGGAATGTCTTACAAAGAAAAGTTTCGATTGCATATAGGGCGCAGTGATGCCCATAGAGGTCTCTGCCCATTCCACATTGTTCCTCTTCTGTTTTCCGAGCAGTGCCAGGAGGTCCGCCGCTGGAGGTGAAAGCCATCGCCGTTGACTCCCAGTCTATCCGGGTCACATGGAAGGTGAGTCTCGATGGTGCAACAGTTAAGCTGCCCCTGAGGTTCATGCAGCATCCAAAAGAAAAGACACGCAGTGTGTTGGAAGCTAGAACGTTGAAGATGCCCGAGTTATATTGTACTGGGCACTCACTACTGTTGGAGTAGTGCACATGAGAAAAAAGAAATCAAGGGGAAATTAGTTGTCGCGACGTGGATGAATGTGTCAGCATTGCGGGTACGTCAGCAGAAGCGCCGAGACGTCACGCGACAACGGTGTTCGTCACAAGGTGCGCACAACGCAAGGTCATGGGTTCGACTCCCACCAAAGGTCGACGGTTCGACTCCCAACAAAGGTGGTTGGTTCGAGTGCCTTAATTACCAATACCTTAATTAACTGTGCCTTAATGAACTTAGCCTCAATTAAAACCAATGGTTGTGGGTTCGACTCCCACCAAATGTCGAGGTTATTGGACTCCCACCAAAGGTGGTGGGTTTGAGTGCCTCAATGAACTCTATCTTAATGAACTGTGCGTAATTAGCTGCCTTAATTAACACAAAAAAGTCGAGGATACGACTCCCACCAAAGGTCGGGCGTTCCAGTACCTTAATTAACTTTGCCCCGATTAACACCAAAGGTCGTGAGTTCGAGTGCCTTAATTCACTATATCTTAATCAACTGTGCCCTTATTAACTTCGCCTTAATTAACAGTAACGGTAGTAGCTTCGACTACTACTAAGGTTGAGAGTTCGTAGCCCTTTTGGACTACTTTACTGGGCTTTCTCCAGCTCCGCTGGTCTCTGGTGTTTGCGATAGCACAGCCACGCACCTTTTTTTCAGTTACCCCTATTGCATGTTTGAGAACATGAAGAAAAGTTTCCAGTTCCCAGCAGTAATTTTTATGCAGTGTAGGTTTTATAACTACAGCGATGTCTGTATCGAGCAGAATACTTCGATTTTCCATAATTTAGTGTTTCCGTAGTGGTGCAGTGTTATATAAGGGATGCGTAAGGATGTGTTGTAAGAACCTAGTTTTACAGCGTGCGGCTAAGTAGATTGTAAAAAAAATGCGCCGTTGTTTTTACTAGGCTTTTCTCCGTAGCATCGGTTGCCAACTATTTCTCGTAAAAATGTACATGCGTCCATAATTTCATTCCACAGCAGTGCAATATAACGCGCCGTCGAATTTAGAGTAATTTCCCCTAAAAATGCAGAGGTCGATAATTTCATTTCACGGCAGCACGTTGACATGCGATCATATTTTAAACAATTTTAGCAGTGCTGTAAATTCTCAAACTGTGGTTTCCATATTAATTAATAACTATTCGTCGTTATTAGAGTATCCTGTTTAATGGAAAAGTGTCCTTTATAACCCTAACGGCAAAGTCTCTTACTTTACTAGGCACAAGTTACATTCTACTTTACTAGATATATGTTGCATCTTAAACAAGACAAATTGAAAAAAAAGAAAGGACTCTTGAAAGAGGTGACTGGACACAAGGCCAAGCAGCAGCTTACGTCAACATGAAAGTAGGTTAGCCCTTATTTGAAGTAAATTAGCAGTACCTGTACCTTAAGGAAGAAGGCAGCAAGCAGTCTAAGCAAACAAACGCGGCAAATCGATAGAAAAAATAACAAACATCTGTAGTTGTCTGGTGTTAGGATGCAGTGTACCACTAAATACAAGTATCTATGATTGGAAAGATATATGTGCGGGTATGCATTCAGAAGGATATGCAATGTGTCTAGCAATAAACCAATACCATGTACCAAAATGTCTTAGCTGACTGCTCTTTCTTGGCAGTTATCTTATTTTTTTGGATCGTACAACATACAAAAGAGCAATGGTGGACGTTAACAATGTGTTCAATGGGGCGGGTTGGTTCAACATCAGAAAATACAGAAACGGCGCGACACAGGACGAGTGAGGAGTACAGGACAAAGCGCTGACTAACACCCAAATGCTCTATTATTGCGATAGCAATTATCATCATCATTATCATCATCAGCTTATATTTTATGTCCACTGCAGGACGAAGGATTCTCCCTGCGATCTCCATTTACCCCTGTCTTGCGCTACCGTATTCCAACTTGCGCCTGCAAATTTCCTAACTTCATCACTCCACCTAGTTTTCTGCCGACCTCGACTGCGCTTCCCTTGTCTTGGTATCCATTCTGTAACCCTAATGGTCCATCGGTTATCCATCCTACGCATTACATGGCCTGCCCAGCTCCATTTCTTCCGCTTAATGTCAACTAGAATATCGGCTATCCCCGTTTCTTCTCTGATCCACACCGCTCTTTTCCTGTCTCTTAACGATAGTCCTAAGATTTTTCGTTCCATTGCTCTTTGTGCGGTCTTTAACTTGTTCTCGAGCTTCTTTGTTAACCTCCAAGTTTCTGCTCCAGGTGTTAGCACTGGTAGAATGCAATGATTGTACATTTTCAACGACAGTGGTAAGCTTCCACTCAGGATTTTGCAACACCTGCCATATGCACTCCAATCCAATTTTATTCTTCTGTGAATTTCTTTCTCATGATCAGGGTCCCCTGTGAGTAATTGGCCTAGATAAACGTACTCCTTTACACACTCTAGAGGCTGACTGGCGATCCTGAATTCTTGTTCCCTTGCCAGGCTATTGAGCATTATCTTTGTCTTCTGCATATTCATCTCCAACCCAATTCTTATTTCTCAATTAAGGTCCTCAATCATTTGCTGTAATTTGCCTCCATTGTTGCTGAATAGGACAATGTCATCTGCAAACTGAAGGTTGCTGAGATATTCGCCATTGATCCTCACTCCTAAGCCTTCCCAGTCTAAGAGCTTGAATACTTCTTCTAAGCATGCAGTGAATAGCATTGGAGATATTGTGTCTTCTTGCCTGACCCCTTTCTAGATAGGTAACTTTCTACTTTTCTTGTGGAGAACCAAGGTAGCTGTGGAATCCTTGTAGATGTTTGCTAAGATATTCACGTATGCCTCTTGTACTCCTTGATTACGCAATGCCTCTATGACTGCTGGTATCTCTGCTGAATCAAATGCCGTTTCATAATCTATGAAAGCCTTATAAAGAGGTTGATTGTACTCCGCAGATTTCTCGACTACCTGATTGATCACATGGATATGATCCATTGTAGAATATCCCTTCCTGAAGCCAGCATGTTCTCTTGGCTTGGCTAAGTCAAGTACGTGTTGCCCTGATTCTATTGGAAAATATCTTGGTGAATATTTTATACAATACTGAAAGCAAGCTAATGGGTCTATAATTCTTCAATTCTTTAACGTCTCCCTTCTTATGGATTAGTATAATGTTGGCTTTCTTCCAGCTCTCTGGTACACTTGAAGTTGTGAGGCATTGCGTATAAAGGGCCGCAAGCTTTTCAAGCATGATATCTCCTCCATCTTTGATTAAAGCTACTGTTATTCCATCTTCTCCAGCAGCTTTTGCCCTGGTCATTTCAAAGCTCTTCTAACTTCATCGCTAGTTATAGAAGGAGCCTCTGTATCCGGTTCATCACTATTTCGAATGAACGTAGCTTGGCTGTTTTGGGCACTGTACAGGTCAGTATAGAATTCTTCCGCTGCTTTTACTATGTCATCGAAATTGCTGATGATATTACCATGCTTATCTTTCAGTGCATACATCTTGCCTTGTCCTATGCCAAGTTTTCTTCTGACTGATTTCATGCTGTGTCCATATTTTACGGCTTCCTCAATCTACCCCACGTTATAATTTCAAATATCCCTTACTTTCTTCTTGTTGATCAGTTTTGTGAGTGGGATTACATGAGAGCGGGATTCTATATACCACCTGCGTTGTATAATCAATGAACTTGCGAGCATGCTTCTTAGAGCAGTTTTTTTCACGCGACGGTATCCACCCCGTTGACTATTTTGCACAAACCACTCAGTTTGTTAGGGGC
This sequence comes from Dermacentor silvarum, assembly GCF_013339745.2. Lineage (NCBI taxonomy): Eukaryota > Metazoa > Arthropoda > Arachnida > Ixodida > Ixodidae > Dermacentor > Dermacentor silvarum. The sequence continues at coordinate 815,678 of NC_051159.1, forward strand.
ATTGCACATAACCCTCACTCCTGCCTTGGCCGCAATTTTCATAATGTTATGAGAAACACGGTGCAGTCACATCCTTCGAAAACTAGGTTTGCTGTCGTTCCATATGTACAACGGCGCGTGTACTTCATTAAATCGAAAACGTGTCACAAAATTACTTCCCTAAATTGCGAAAACAAAATACACGGTTTTCAATAGAACTCAAATTCGGAAAGAGTATAGTTCGTTACATCGTGAGTTTTGTTAAATCGATGTTCGTTATTTCGAGGTTTGACGGTATTGCCGGTTTGACGGTTTGACGGTACTGGCAGACAGCTGCCAGCGTGTGGCTCTCACCACACATCGACCGATGAAATGCACTCGCTGCAATCAGGTACCGGCTTTTGTTTGGATGGAAAGGGGATGCGACGCATGTAAATGCTGGCGATGCACTAAAAAATGCAATGCACTGCTGTCACATTCATGCAAACGCGGTTACTGATTGACAGGCGCGCAAACGCGGGCACAAGAAGGAGCAAGAATGAAACACAAACGTGCCGTCCGTGTCTGCATGCCTGTCTTTCGTCAGCGTGCTGCCCAAAGCGTAGACCACCGTGGCGTACGCATGGTGGATGCTATTTGCAATAATAGCGCTGAATGTCCGCAATCTTCGGCTCAGCTCGTGCCTCGCGTGCTGATCAGCCGTCGTAATGTGGAAACAGCCGCCTTGAGGAAGTCGGTTCTTGGCCGATCGAGTACGGAGCCTGCATATCCACGATTTCGGCATCGTAATGCACTTTAATACAGCGCGGAAAAATCAGGCAGGGTAAAAGGTTTTACTCGTCAAAGCAGGCGAAAAAGAATCTTACAAACTTTTTGCCGCTTCGCTCAATTTTACCGCTGATAGAAAGCGTGCTTTAAAAAATCTGACCTTGGATTTTTTTTTCTTTTCTTCTCTTTTCTGCAGCCTCCCGAGCGTGAGCTGTGGCACGGCGAGCTGAAGGGCTACTACGTGGGCTACCGCCTCGACCAACCGGGGGACCCGTACCTCTACAAGACATTGCAGCTCGATCAGCCCCAGGTTGGCTCGGCGGAAACGGTGCCCACCGAAGTGCTGTTGTCTCCACTACGCAAGTTTTCGCCCTACCTTGTGCTCGTGCAAGCGTTCAACGCAGCCGGACCCGGACCACGCTCTGACGAGGTTGCCGTCTCCACGCTTGATGACGGTCAGTGCTAGCCCAGCATGCTGCCTGAGTAGTCGAGTGTGAATTATTATTTTCCGTCTCAAAGGCCCCACGGTGAATGCGAAAAGGCTTCATTGCATCAGCCTGGTTCGTTGTTACCAACACCTTTTATCAAATTTTTAAAGCATAGCGCTACGTAGATAACTGCTTATACCGCCGTGTTGCGGTAACTGTCCAACTACATCACGACTAATCAGCAGTTTTAACTTTGCGCAATACGTGATAGGCTGCTGTGACTCGTTACTGCGATGCACTCTACATGCGTACGCGCCCTGTATACAATGGACTGTCGCCACAAGAGCGCCACTACCACTAGTTGACGTGATTGCGTAACAACTTGGTAGCGCCTAGGCTCCCCACTTCGCGTTAGCTCTCCGTTGTGACAGCAAGACACAAATGGTGAATAAATTACTGCAGGAACTCCCTACAGGGACTTATTTAATAATAATTCATGACTTACGCGATCAAAGGCCTTACTGAAGTCCAAATATAATGCAAGTGTCAAAAGCCTCTTTTCGATATTGTATAATATGATTTCTTTCTGTGCTAATAGAGCACTTTCAGTTGAACGTTTCTTTCAGAAACCATATTGACATTCGGTAATAAGATTGTACTTACTCGAGAATGTATCAGTTTTATCGTTTGTTATTTTTTCGAGGCATTTCGAGAAAGAAGGGAGGATAGATGCTTAAATTGTTTTTATCTCCTGTTTTTTTATATTGCGGTAACTTTTGCTAGTTGCATGAGGGTCGGAAAATTATCTGTTGATAACACCAAGCTATAGATATGTGTTAGTACTTGTGCTGTGACGTCTAATACATACTTTATCGGTCGCATTTCTATGCCATCAGGATCACAGCTGCGCCTATTTTTTATTCTACTGAATAGTGTAATTACTTCAGAACTGGAAGTTGGTTTAAGAAAAAGCGTGTTTGGTATTGAATTTATGCCGGTTGTTGTTTGTGCGTTGTGGCGGGTAATTCCTATTTTCACGAAGAAATCATTAAATTGTTCTGCAAGCTCAATTGCGTTTAACGTTTTAACGCGAGAGCGTTAAGGGCCCCGTGTCGCAGAAGATCCGGCGTCGGTGTCGGTGTCGTCCGTGGCGGCAAAAATCATCCGCAACCAACGCATCCACAAGGTGTTAGTGCAGGAGAAAATCATTCCGAACCACCCCAACCGCGCAGGCCCTTCGTTGTGGTGCAGTCTTTTGGTGAACAAAAATTGAATTTCTCACAGTGAAATCCGTCAGAAAAATAGTAAAGTAAAACTTAAGCACGACCTACAGACATGGTGGCGTCGAGCTGTTATTAGAATGTACGAGAAAAGATAATTCTGTTTCGAGAAACTCCAGCACAAACTTCCTTTGCCAGCATTTCTACCATAAAAACGCCGGCCCACCGGGTAGCTTACTTGCGAAAATCTTATCCAGATGGCTCTGGCATCCTCGGCAGGTTAGAGTTACTGTATATGCTCCCTACAGTAACTCTACGGCAGGTCAAGAATGCATTTTGGACACGCGCGCACGTCGGGACAATAGGAAGCAATTATTAAAATAATTAAAAAAAGGTCCTAGGACCTTCACATTTTAATATAAGACGACTTCTATTGCCACTAGAAAAACGTCTTCCCAGCAATGCGTTTCTGTAGAAAAGTGGAGCCGACTTTAAGGGGATCGGTCTAAGCTTGGTGAATGTAAGCTGGCTTTCCCACGTTCTTTGTTGCAGTGAATGAAGCCTGCTTGCTGGGTCCGAACGATGCGATGCGAACGGGTCCCGATAACGCTATCGCGTTCTACTATTAAAGTCGAAGCTTAAGCATCCAATTTTTTGTACCTCCTCGACGTTTTTGCGCCTATTTCCAGATAATCGAATTTAGTGGGAGTAGCTCCTTAATTCAGTACTTCAATTAGTTTTTTCCACATGGCATTACGTCGCTCTGGACTTTGTGGGTCAAAGATGTGGTAGTAATAGCTCCCTTTCGCCCTTCCTTTTTCTTTATTCAACTTATTACTAACAGTATTGTATTCAGCCCATAAGTCCTCATTACGCGTTTTAACGAACTGCTGGTAAAGTTATTTTTATGGTTTATCTGTCGGTTGAGGTAGTTGGTTATCCATGGTTTCCGCGATTTGTTTGGTCTGTAATATGCCTTAAGAGGAAATGACTCAAAGTAAAGTTCTTTAAATGTTGTTTTAAAGTTGTTATACGAGTTGGTTGCATCTTCATCGGCCAAAATATTATTCCAATCCACTTTCTTGATATGGTGCCTAAAGTGCTCCAATGATGCAGGTGTTATTGAGCAGTACGTGAATTCCTCTGGTTGGTGCACGTACGCCGGGTTGGTGTGCATTTTTAGGAAAATATATATAGGCAAGTGATCGCTTATGTCACAACTTAGCACCCCTGAAATTGATTCTTCTGTTATAGAATTGGTAGCAAACATGTCCATCAATGACATTGTTGATTCAGTAACACGTGTTGGCATATTATTGACATTTTTAAAAGAGTTGCACTCGAGCACTGATAAAAATTCATTACTCGTAGCTGAGTTCTTCAAGACATAAAATCCCCGCCGATAGTAAGCATATAATTCATAGCATTTGCATGTGACAAAAGACGATCAGTAAAAGTCAGGAAATCAGCCATAGAACTGCTAGGAGGGCGATACAGAACAGCGAATACATAAGTACCCTTCTTGATACATAAGGATTCGTAGTTATTTGTGATAACGCTCTATTCATCTATTACTTCACAAAACTCAAGTGTTAGAATGGCAACAGATAACCCCTCTACTCTCTGTGCGGTTTAAAAAGAAATGGTTGAACCCCGGCAGCATGAAATGCTCTGACTCACTAGTATACCACGTTTCTGTGAACATTAAAAAGTCAAAGTTTATGCCACATGATTCCAATAGCAAAGTGATATCTTTTTTTTGGTTGAAGTGACCGTGCGTTTAAGTGCATCACCTTGAACAACTTAATGTCGTTTTTCCTCGATTTCACAACGTGCTGAATGTCCTCAGGGGCGATATAACAAGCCTACATCACGTTGCAAATAGACATCATCGAATGCTACTAAAACTACTATTGTTAAGTGCTGCAAATCTTTTCCACAATCACTTTCGTGACAGATAGAAATGACAGGTGACGTCTCCGTGCGACGGGCAAAGATGTTCCCATTCCTTGTCCAAACGAACTTCCAACCGTTCTCGCGCTTTTGGGAAATTGCCATCCCCAGGACTCTTTTCATTCCCGGGCACAAGTGCTCATTTATATAGATTGGATCGTCGTTCTGCAATCCGATGGTAGCGTTCGTTATCTTTTTTCGAGCGACGTTAAAAACCTTGTCACGTTTTTGCGGCGTTGAAACTGGGCAATAATGTTCGGTTTATCTTTATCTTTCGTCTGCACCCTGTGGCACACATCGACGTCACAGACTGATATGAGTTCTCCGATAGCTTCGCCAACTTTCGTCTGGAGCTGTGCAAAGTTCTCATCATCAGCTTTTATTATTCCCTTGATTTCAATATTTCGATTTCGCAAGTATTGCTCCGATTTTAGCATGTTTATTTGACAGTCAGCAAGATCTTTTTCGAGAGCGTGGATCCTCAGTTTGGGAGCACCATTGTCATTGTTAATACCTTTGTTCTCAGAACAAAGTTGGTTCAGTCATACGTAGTCATAAGCCATTCTCATATCTACCATAGGAACCCAGTGTACCTAAGGAACGCATCGTGCCAAGCGTTACAGTCAGACAGACGGACTGACGGATTGAATTCTGGGGTTTCGCGTACCAAAACCACGATTTGATTATGAGGCACGTCGTTATGGGGGAACCCCGGATAAGCTTTGACCACCAGGGGTTCTGTAACGTGGCCCCAATGCACGGAACACAGGCGTTCTTGCATTTCTCCCCCATCGAAATCCGTCAGACTGACGGATGGACAGATTTCCGAGGGAAGTAGCCCTAGAATGCGGACGCGTTAAAACTGCCATAGCTAAGCATCATCTCACGCTGTGGACACCGTGATTAGGGAGATGGGTGGTTTGGTTTGATGATGTTAGGCATATGAGGCGACGCCACCGAGCTTCGTACCAGGCCGCTTAATCGAACAAGGCCTGCGCTTTCCGGGTGCACGTAGTGTCAGAGTACGTTAACGCGGCGTGTTCGACGCTGCATGACTGGCAAGGCGAGCACCTGCACCACGCCACTCGTCCGAACGGCCATACAGGGACTCAGCTTTTAGGCTGTGCTAGAGTATCGCGGTCAAGTCATCCGTTTGTGTCGTCCACGTGCTGCCGTCAGTGAGCATTTAGTTTCTTACCTATCTCGCACCCTCATGCCGCTCGTTTGCATCAATTAACCATTCGTAGAAATCACGCAATCGTCGTTGCCGTTGTGCCCTCTTGCTGCTGTCGTCACGCGCGCGCACTAGCATTATTTCTAGATCACTGTATACTCTTGTCACACACAGCCAAATACATTATCTAGACAAACACATTGGTCAATCTGGCGATGCTTAGCGGAACACCAAACAATGCTCCATAGCCAGCTGCATCCAAAATGCTGCGCATAACGTTGATTCCCACAGTGCGTGGCATCTGCACAATTTTTTATGTATATATTTGAAGGACAGGTCTAAACACAGACTCAACTCAAATAATAGAGTCAACAAAACACGGCACATCTTATTTACGATATGGCGCTGCAGCATTATCGTTCCCTTGGCGATAGCTAGGGAACGTTCGAAATTTCAAATTGTTCACTGTGTAGTGAAGAAGAGGAAGAAGTGCTCTTGCGTCTGTCGCTGTGCGCACCATCAGCGTTCGTGGACTGCCTCGATTGCGTGAGACGTCGAATAAATCGTCATATCACATTTGGTGGAAGGTGCTGCAATCCCCGACCTCACCCTGGAACTTCGCAGCCGAACGTTGCCGACTGCTTCAGCCGCTACCATGCTCGAGCCTACCGACAATCCGCCAGCAGTTTCCGCCGCGCGCATCATTTGCGGCGCCGTCCAGCGGCAGCGGGACCCCCCCGTCTTCAGCGGAGCCGGTGAGACTGACGTGGAAGATTGGCTCTCTACCTATGAGCGCGTCAGTGAGAACAACAAGTGGGATGACCCGACGAAGTTACGTTCCGTCATCTTCTATCTTGCTGACGTTGCGAACCTCTGGTTCCGCAATCATGAGCGGGACCTCCAAACCTGGTCCGCTTTCAAGGCAGCATTCACGGAAGTCTTAGGCCGCCCAGCCTTACGAAAGCTCCGTGCTGAACAGCGTCTACGCCAGCGCGCTCAACAACCCGGCGAGACCTACACCAGCTGCATAGAGGATGTCGTCGATATTTGCGGCCGCGTCGATTCTACCATGAGTGAAGAGGACAAGGTGAAGCACATCCTCAAGGGCATCGAGGACGACGCATTGCAAATGCTTGTCGCACGAAACCCTTCATCTGTCGCAGCTGTCGTCACTCTTTGCCAGAGCTTCGATGAGCTGCGTCGCCAGAGGGTCCTTGCGCGCAGCGCTGTTGCACCCGGCCACTCTCTCTCGGGCCTCACGCTTCCCTCCAACTCCTCGGCAGAATCATCTCTCTCAGTTCAGATTAAGGATTTTATTCGTGAGGAGGTGGCGCGCCAACTGTCTATGCTGCCTCTCAGCGATCGACCCCTACAGCCTGACATATCTCTGGCCGCTCCCATTAGGAGAGCCATTCGCGAGGAACTTGCCGACTCGCTACCTTTGGCTCAACCATGTCCTCCCGTGGCGGCACCTCTGACCTATGCCGCAGTCGCAGCGCGACCTGCGCCGCCGACATTCGCATTTCCTGCGACAGTGCGACCTCAAGCAGTGCCAACTCCCGTGTCGCCTCCTATTCCGCCTCGAAGCCAAGTTCAGAACCCTTGGCGCACACGCGACAACCGACCCATATGTTTCGCTTGCGGTTTCACCGGCCATGTCGCGCGCTTCTGCCATCGTCGCATGCTACCTACTAACCCTGCTGTCTCAAAGCCTGGGTATGGATATTCCCACGATGCTACCGGCCATTCCATGCATCCCGACCCAGAGTATCCGCCGTCTTCTCGACGCCCTTTCGGCAACCATCGTTCTCCGTCACCACGTCGTCGCTCGCTTTCCCCCTTACGTCGTCGCCAGACACCTAGCGAGGGAAACTAGTTGCTGCAGTTCTGCAGGCACGAACTGCCAGCTTCGCGACTTCTACAAGGCCTGCACAGTCGCCACGCAATTTACTGGACGTTTTGGTTGAAGGAACCGCCACAATTGCGCTTATTGATACTGGGGCTGCGGTTTCTGTTATGGACGAAAAGCTTTGTCGTAAGCTCCGCAAGGTCACCACGCCGTTGTCTGGTTTGCTACTGCGTACCGCTAGTGCGCAGCATATAGCACCGCTCGCTCAATGTACCGCAAGAGCACTTCTTCCTCTTCTTCACTACAACTGCATCATTAATTTACTCCTAAGTATGGTACTGGAAGATGATATGCCGAAACGTTTATCTCTAAGCATGTATACTGAGGTTCCATGGAAAAATGATGCATGTAGACCAGGTATAACGTATCATAAATTACTCAAGGCTAAAATTCTCTAACGATGGCGCTGATGCCTCATAATTTTGGTTCGTAGCTGTTCTGGAGATACTGCAGCGTATATTACTGAAGGCCTCGTAGGTTTTCTCCTCGTAGTTATGTAATCTTGCGTGTGAATTAGAATTCGCATAAAAAGATCGGCTATCGTTCTTAGAGTGATAGCGTCAGACAAATCGGGATGCCCTGACTACAGGTAGTGGTGAAGTCAGTACTGGTATCAGGTCAAGCTGGGCAACACTGGTCGATCTGTTGTCCAGATATACACAGGCGTTGCTCTTGCGGCTGTCACACCGCAAGGAATAAAGCAATGACAATCTACTCCATTATTCACTTCCAAGAAAGCCCCATGTGTAGGGATGCAGTGAATGTAGCTAAGTGGCTGAAGGATGAGACTCCCAAGTCAAGAAGGCAACTCATCTGCTACTGGGGAAGTGCTCGGAGCTGTATCGAGAGGGACTGTGCGTTGTGAAATTTCTGGATCAACGCATTCAAGAAGTCTAGGGACTGAGCTGGCTGGTTCCAAAAGAAAGGCCCTGCAATCCAACAGCCTTTGAATAGGTGTGATAGAAACATGAATCAAGAAGACTTGGTACTATTGAAAGGAGTGATCGATGGTGAATATTCTGCATGAAAAGGAGAATATTTCTGTTCTAGGGATTGGTGAGCTGAAATGGGCATGCAGGGGCTACCCAAACTATAACGACTTTATGCCTTTTTACTCAGAAGTCGAAACTACAAGAAAGAATTGTGCAGAATTTATAGTAAGCAAGGCAGTAAAAAATTCAATACTACATTATAACCCAGTCAGGAATCACGTTATGTCCCTAAGGATAAAAGTCACCTTAGAAACTACACCCGAATTCAAGTACATGCCACAAATTCAGAAGCTAATCAAGAAGAAATGTAAAAATTTGATAGCCAACTGCAAGATGTGGTAGATCAAACACCAAATATTGTTGCGCTATATGTCAGGCGATTTCAACGCAGAAGTTGGTAATGAAAAAACGCCAGGTATTGCAAGCACAATCGGTTTGAGAGACCAAAATGAACCAGGTGATCACCTTGTCAACTTTTCCTCTGCCAACAATCTCTTTCTATGTAATGTTTTTTTTTTTTTTGTAACAGCACAAACGCCCTCTTCGGGTGGTTACTATAGAATTCATTTTGACTGTATACTAACAAGTAACAGATGAAGATGCTCAGAAATTAACTGTAAATCACTCCCTGGTGCTGATTGTGGGTCAAATCATTACCTACTAATCGCAGGAATTCGTATTAGACTACGAAAGATGAACGACAACTATACCTACTCGTTACAACTTTGATTGTACACCTTTCGAATATAACGTAAGTGCCTGCGATCCATTTAAAGATATGGGTCTCGTTGACAGAGTACTAGATGAGCTTTGGAACGATATTAACTATGTTTTACCGAGGAAGCCAAAAAATGCGTTCGAAAAGAGAGAAAATACTGCGTGTCTCAATGGAAGCAGCTAGCATAGCTCAAAAAAGAGGTTAGTCAAAGCGAAGGGTGGCACAGCACATAGAGGAACACTAACTTTCAAGTTTCAAGAACTGACAAGGATAACCAAAGAGGAGTACTTAAGGACATATTGTAAACAAATAGACGAAAACAATTCGAAGGGAAAAACAAGCGATCTCTTGAACGAGGTTGGAAAAATTACAAGTGATTTTGAACCTACAGCTAATGTGGTTCTAGAACGCAGAGAAAGCATCTGATGTGGCGGAACATAGAAAGAAAAGGTAGAAAGAATACACGGATCGTCGATTTAAGAAACATGAGATGGGGAGGAAGAGGCTTGTGTATATTGAATATGAGCTAGAACAGTTTCAGCGGGCAAAGTTAGAATGGGCTCTACGGCAGTTACCCGCAGTGAAAGCAAGTGGTCCAGGCAACATCCCTATGGAACTCGTTAAGGAGAGTGGACCAAAATAAACAAAAGTTGTCTTTAAATTATTTCAGCTTGCAAAAAACAGCAGAACAGCTAATAAACTGAAATATGTGTATATTTATTCCACTGCGTAAAATAGAACCATTGCCTGTCTGACCTAAGTAAACTACTCCTACAAAAACAGAGAAAAGGTTAAAGCCATACATGGACAGGGAGATGGCGATATATTAAGCAGAGTTAGAAAAGTGCGTGGTACCAGGGACCACATCACGAACATAAGATGGATCATGCCCAAGCTTAGAAAGAATACCAAAACCTCTGTATGTTAATTTAATCTATTCTAGGAAAGCATTTGACTCAGTTGATCACTCCAAACTCTGGGTATATCTTAGGAATATGTGACTTTCTTAACACCTTCCTAATTTTTATTTAAAAATATTTACACGGAACAAGAAGCGCTTATTACGGCGAATGTTGGTAACACAGGCTGGTTCAAAGTCTAAAAAGGTTTCAGGCAAGGTTGTAATCTCTCTCCATATTTATTTCCATTATAGGCAAAATATGTACTCGGAAACTTTCATGTGAAAAGGGGCGATATAGTAGAAGTGAAAATTGTAGAAGCAAAGGTGCCCAACTTGTGACATGCAGACGACACTGCTTTAGTGGCAGGGAGTATAAAGGACTTAAAAACCCTCATTCTGGAGGTGAATGACGATGGCGAAAAGGCTGGTTTTGTTCCTAATGTTGTCCCCCTCCTAAGAGGAGGGGGACAACACGGGAAAAACAGACGATTCAGGATAACAAAGAGGAAGATGGTATTGTAGAACACTTTTTCTAGGATGCAGAATAGCTAAAGATGGCAGCACTACTACCGAAAATATTCAGCGAAGAATATCACTAGGAAAGAAGAGAGTGGGTTGACTTTCAAAGACTATGAAAGCCAGAATGTTAGCCTTAAAGTACGTTTGGTTTATGCTTTCGTTTTCTTGTTTTTCTTTGGTGATGTATGGGTGCGAACCATGCACCTTGTGGAAATATGAAATACTTCTTTTTCTTTCTAGCTGTGAAGCTGGCGTAGAGTCATGAGAATTCCACGCACTGCCAACGAAATGAATTATTTCAGTCAAAAGTTAGACTGAACCCGCACTTTCCTTCAAAGCAAAGGTTTTGAAACCAAACACTTCGTATAATAGTCATGTCTTGCAGGCTGCCGGTTAAATTAAACGTAAATTGATGCTAGCTAAAGTGGATGGTATCAGAAAGCAGGGTAACCAGTGTACGAGATGGTTAGATGGGATTCTTAAGGCCGCGGGGAAGCGTCTCCGTGAGCTCAAATAACTTCACATATTCAATACTTACATATAAGCTTCATGTAGTTCATATATTGTTAGTGTCACCAGGAGTCGGCAGTGACTTGACGGTACGTAATAACAACATGGATGCCTGAGAGCTTTGTTTAATCTAAACTCCAGTAGTTTGAATTGACGTTTCATTTTTATTGCTGATCTGAACCCATCTTTTGTTGGCTGCCCACTAGTCAACCATTATGTCAACGCTCTAATTAGTGCAGAAATTGCACTTTTTTCAACTGGCCAGGGTGCCGAAATGTAAAATGCAAGGCTTTTTCTAGGCACGTACGCTCATTTCCGTTTCTACACCTGCATGTAAGCATGACAACTACCTTCTGCATGAGTGCGCCAACGTGCGAGTTCATTATTAGCAGTTTGCGCTTAGCGTGACCAACTTGAACCGTAGTTAACATGGTTATCCATGTCAGCCGGGATGTTTCCATGCCGGCTGACGCCGCCTGCACTTCCCAAGAGGCTAATTTCCTGGTCCAATGGATACCGTTACGGCTAGCATTCTCCACAGTAGACATGGACGTAC
>NC_051159.1:827404-913738 GCF_013339745.2 Dermacentor silvarum
TTCAGGATAGCCACTCACCCTCTAGATTCTCTAAAGGAGTGCATTTATCTAGTTCATTCATTCACAGGAGAACCTGATCATGAGAAGGAAATTTACACAAGAAGAAAATTGGGTTGGAGTGCATACGGCAGGCATTGCCAAATCCTGACTGGGGGCTCACAACTGTCTTTGAAAAGAAAAGTGTACAATCATTGCGTTCTACCAGTGCTAACATATAGGGCAGAAACTTGGAGGTTAACAAAGAAACTCAAAAACAAGTTAAAGACAGCACAATCAGTGACAGAACGAAAAATGTTAGGCCTAACGTTAAGAGACGGGAAGAGAACGCTGTAGATCAAAGAGCAAACAGGTATAGCCGATATTCTAATTGACATTAGGAGAAAAAAATGGAGCTGGGCAGGCCATGTAATGCGTTGGATGGATAGCCGGCAGACCATTAGAGTTACAGAATGGATACCAAGAGAAGGGAAGCGCAGTAGAGGACGGCAGAAAACTAGGTGGGGTGATGAAGTTAGGAAATTTGCAGGCGCAAGTTGGAATCAGCTAGCGCAAGACAGAGGTAATTGTAGATTGCAGTGAGAGGCCTTCGTCCTGCAGCAGACATAAATATAGACAGATGATGATGATGATGATCTGATTGCGTTATCAAACTACACAACCGTAAAAGATCGTGTTGTACATAGCTTTCTTCAGCCACAATGATATGAGAAGGCACCCACATAACAGATGTCCATTCGAAGAATGCACGCGAACAACTGAAATATCACAGCAGCTTAGTGTGAATTTGCACGGCACAAGAAATAAAAACAAAAAGGCGCAAGCAATCTTTTTTCTTTTTCGTCTGAAGAAATTTACTCGATACACTGACCGAGACATGGAGACCTTGTACAAAGCACCCAAATAAAGATTTAAATGATGTTTAGCCATAGCTGTACATTGTTCACATGTAGTGAAGAACAGGGACGAAGCAGTGGGGCATACTTACCAGCGCTGTCTAGGGGGGCAGTCTCTCCAGCACATCGCTCGGACTATCCCTTCGCACAGCCAGCGCTCAGCATGTTCGACCCTTGGCGTCTTGCACTGCTCGTGTAGAAATTCAGGACGTTGTCTACGCCATAGAATTCTTCGTCCTTTCCTGCTGCTCTCACGATGTCATCCTCGGCTGAATTTTCTCTCGTGCCACAAGGCCGTTATCGATTGCGCACGGGCTGAAATAGAACTATTGCCGCTGCTCGATTTGACGCCCACTGATGCTCCGTCGCTTTCCAGGAAACTGATCGTAGAAGCCGACACTCACGTACTCCCAATGCCTAAATGATCGTGTCCATGCACTGCAGTGGCCTCTCGGACGCCATTGCATTACTTTCCCCGTCGGGCCGTTTCCTCTCAAGGAAGGGCCTGCTGCTACCTTTTGCGACCATGGACATCGTCAAGGGCACGAGCCCAATTATCGTTTGCAACCCGTGCCCAAACCCTGTCATGCTGCTCCGAGGAGCATGTGCTGGTACCGTGTAAGCCATCGACGACGTGCAAGTTATCGACGTGCCCGACTACCGGAATTGCACCACCTACCATACGCTCAGTGCTGTATCTACATCTGACGCATTGCTCAGAGATGTATTTGGTTCCTCCATCGCTGGAACCCTTACAGCGTGATACGCCGCGTCTAGCCAATAAACAATTACATGGTGACTGTAGAAAATGGAACGTTTATTGTGCTCTCCACAGTCGTACTTATAGGGGTCCATGACGTACACGTCACGTGATCCAGGTTGCCAGCCGGAGACACCTCATTATCTTCCCCCTACAGATTGAGGCGGACAGGGGCTCTGCGTTGGCGGGTAGACCTTCGGAGTGAAGTCTCTGGATCAGGGGCTTGATGCGCCCGTATACTTTGGCTTGGTATATCCAACCTTGACGGTCCTGGCATCGTGTTGAAGTTTGTCGGTGAATCTTGTTCTGTCGGTTGATCCTGCAGTGGTAGTTCTCGTCTTCGCCCTTGCTCAAAATCTCCTGGCATGTTGAAGTTTGTCTGTGGATTTCGCTCTGTCGGTAGATCCTGCAGTGGTAGTTCTCGTCTTCGCACTTGGTGAAAATGCCTTCGTTGAACCCCTTGCTGCGTGTCAACGGTGACCATTCTTGCTCCCTGTTGTTCCCTCACTGTGGCTGGTATCCATTTGGATCTCGTCCAGCTTCGAGTCCTAGACCCTGTTGACCCTTTTGCCAATTCTGTGTACTGTTCTCCTGGCGCTCTGCGTTTCTTGTTTGCTGGTTCGGCGTGGTGCAGTCTATCCTCGTTCTTAATTGGTATCCCAGCAGTAACTCGGCCGGAGACTTGCCTTCTTTGAGAGGGGTTCGACGGTAGCTGCATAAGAATCTGGAGAGTCTGGTCTGTAATTTTCCCTGTCTCATCTTCTTTAATCCGTCCTTGACTGTGCGGACTGCCCTTTCTGCCAAACCGTAGGACTGGGGATGGTATGGAGCCGTGGTGAGGTGCTGTATTTGATTCCTATCCATGAAGTCCCGGAAAATGCACTGGTAAATTGTGTCCCATTGTCGGTTACTACGGTTCTGGGTAACCGAACCTTGCAAAGATGGACTCGTAGGGCGTCCACAGTGGTTTCTGACGTGGCTGACTTCATAGGCAGTGCTTCAATCCATTTAGTTGTTGAGTCTACTGCGACTAATATCATGTGCCCGTCCACTGGTCCTGCGAAATCTAGATGCAGGCGGCTCCATCTTTCGTTCGAGACTGGCCATGGTACTGGCGGTATGTCGTGGAGGCATCGGTGCGGCTTCTATACAGACGGTACAGGCTCTTACTAGGCGTTCAATTTCTGCATCCACGTTTGGAAACCAGAACAAGGATCTTGCTGTCTTTATAGATCGCCGAGCGTTTAACCCATTGCGCCACAAACGCATTTGCAGAGAGCTACACAGACGCGCCTTATATATCTAACACTCCTCCGTGTACCCGCGCTCTTGCTCGGGGCGGTGCCGCCGCCTACGAGCAGAAAAGAGAAGTACTGCATTATGACACTAACGCGCACCGACAGTGAACGCTTCGGTGGTCTCAGCACTACGACGCCTCGATGCCAGCATTCGAAGGGACGCTGGCATCAAGAAGCACTACCAACGCCACCTAGGTGGCGTTCACCATACTCAGCACAGCGGAGCGTGGCCTCCGCAATTAGCTCTGAAAATGTTTCTGAAGTTGATCGCGGAGGCTGCAATTACGACGCGCTGTACGCGCTGATTTGACTCGGTGACGATTCAGTTACGTGCTTTGTCTTGCGCGTTGTATTAGTGTGTCAGTTACGTGCTTCGTCTTTCGCGTTGTGCTAGCGTGTGCAGCGTAGTGCAGCTTCCATATGCACGACGGTTGCTCATGGTCATCGACGTTGGTAGTCGTGATGGAGGAGACGTGCCACCAGGCGTCAGCGTGGGTGCATCAACACCTAAGGACGCTTTAGCCACAAAACACCAATAGACATTATATATCAATGTGCAATAAACATTACACTACTTCTGTGAAGACACGTTTCACTTTCGTGTTGTATACCGATTCCTATATAAGAGGGATCAACCACATTTTTTTCATAGCTGCCATGCCCGAGTGATTATCGTGTAACACATTTAAGACAGCTTTAATTGCAGCAGTAGGTATGACGATTCGATGTCCGCAGAAAATCAAATCCTGCGTGATCGTCAGTTCTTGTCTCTTGTTGAAATAGGGACGGTATCGCTGTTGATGCTCCCCTAAGAAATTCGGCCAACCTTGCACAATCCACTGTTTGACCTGTTGCAAAGTAGGATCCAAGTCCATCAGCTGTACAAGGTCCCGTGCTGTGATAGCTTTGCTTGTTAGAAAGTCTGTGTACAGCACATACTCTGGGTTTTCTTGTAGGCCCTGAGACTCTTCACTGGTCTGGAGTGGCAGTCGGCTCAGTGCATCAGCATTGACGTTGTCTGCACCCTTTCGGTACTGTAAGACGTACTGATAATTGTCCAGCAAAGGGCCCATCTTTGTATCCTGACTGTCGCCATGGGAGGAATGGCTTTGTTCGGATTGAAGATACCCGTGAGCGGTTTATGATCCGTCACCAAGACAAATTGGTTTCCGTACAAATAGTCTTTAAACCTGGTCACACCAAAAACAAGTGCCAACGCTTCCTTTTCCAGTTGGGAGTAGTTTCGTTCTGCTTGATTTAACGTTCTGGAAGCGGAATCCGATGGGGTAGTCAATTCCATTTACACGGTGAGAGAGAACCGCGCTAACTCCTACTGCTGATGCGTCACATTCCAACCTCAATGGTTTTTTCAGGTCGAAGTGGGCTAGAAACTTCGAAGTCTGGATTGCTCCTTTGACGTGCTTGAAGGCCGTCTCTTGTTTGTCCCGCCACTCCCATGTGGCACCCTTCTTCATCAAGTCGTACAGTAGAGCCAGGTGGGTCGACAAATTAGGCAAAAACTTGGCATAGTAATTAATCAGGCCTAGAAAATGCCTTGAGTTCCGTCACCGAAGTCGGCGTCGGGGCCCTTACGACAGCTGCTATGTTGTCATCCTTGTGCTTGAGGCCAGAAGCATCCACGCGGTGACCCAGAAAGGTTACTTCCTTTTGTCGAAATCGGCATTTGTTGTGGTTCAGTCTAAATCCATTCTCTCGTGACCGCTGAAGCACTTTTCGGAGTAGTGTGAGGTCATTTTTCTTCTCCGCTATGATGATGTCGTCAAGGTAAACTTGGACACCTGGCAGATCCCTGAAGAGCAAGTCCATTCATCTTTGAAAGATGGCTGGCGCTGAACTTACTCCAAACGGAAGTCTGTTGAAGCAGAATAGGCCCTTGTGGGTGTTGAGCACAGTCAATTCCTTGGCCTTGTCGTCCAAGGGTAGTTGATTGTACGCTTGTGTCCAGTCGAGAGTGGTGAACACTTCGCCGCCGTTTAGCCGTGCGAAAATGTCTTCTAGCCGTGGAAGGGGATATTGTTCAGTAACCGTAGCTGTGTTCACAGTGAGACGGAAATCTCCACAAACGCGGATAGATCCATCCGGTTTCACAACAGGCACGACCGGTGTGGCCGATTCCGCAGTCGTTACTGGTGATAAGATGCCATCTGCTACCATTCGGTCCAACGCCTCCGAAACTTTGTCCACCAAGGCATAAGGCAGGGAACGAGCCTTACAGAAACGAGGAGTTGATTGCACTTTGAGTTGGAATTTCACGGGTGGGCCGGTGAATTTCCCAAGTCCAGGGGCAAATACATCGCTGAATTCATCCAGTAAATTCTGCAGAGCTTTATCCGGTTGTGTTTGAATCATAGATACCTGGTTGGGTTTGAGCATCGCTATCCCAGATTGATTGAAGGCTTTTATAATGTCTCTTCCACAAATTGAGGGGCCGGGGATGTCGACGACGACTAAAGATCCGACTACCGTCTGTCCATCACATGATGAAGTCATGCGTACTTGACCCGCTATGGGGAGCTCTCCCAAAAAACATGATAATCGAACAGTCGTGTTCGTTAACGGCGGCCAATGACGGCGATGCTGCCGAAACACCGATGTGGAGACGACGCTAACTGGCGATCCGGTATCCACGATCATGCGAAGTGGTACCCCATTCCAAACGATTTCCTTAACAACAGGACTCACCATGTCTCTGTTGCTGTCTTGATGTGCCACGAGAGTATAAAGTGTTTCGTGGTCGGTTGATCGGTCATCGGCATCCGCCAACATGGCGTAGATACCGCGAGGCTTACCTCGCGTTCCAGAACGGCACACCCGGGCGATATGTCCACGTCGACCACACTTCCGACATATGGTTTGTTGATGAAAACACGCTTCTTCGGAATGTGTGTCGCTTCCGCATCTCTGGCACTTTTGAAGACGCTGCTGAAATCTTCCTTCTCTAGACGGCGTTCTCGTATAATGGGCCACCCCCTGTTCCCAGGCGTGCATGTTTCTTGTGTTCTCGCTCGCGTTCTGTGCCGAAATGACGAAGTCTTCTGCCTCCGACAAAGTCAAATTATGTCTGGTGAGTAAATGCCGCCGGACATCTTCATCTGTAACGGCGCAAACGATTCGATCCCGAAGCATACGCTACAGGGAGATTCCAAAATTGCGCTGCTTGGCCAGACGCCGAATCTCTGCGATGAAGCCTTGTACTGTTTCGCCTCGTTGCTGCGTTCGCATAAAAAATGCGTAACTTGCGGCTATCTCATTGACTTCCGGCGCATAATAATCCTGCAAATATCCATTGGCTTCTTGGTAGGTAAGGTTATTGACTTGCCTTGGGTGACATCATCCTTGAATAACTCTTACCGCCGCGTCGGGCAACGAAGATATCAAGATGGCGCGTCGCTTCGTCTCGTCTGCTATCTCTTGCGCTTCCAGGTACGCCTCGAGTCGAATCTTGAAGGTCGTCCATGTAGTCTCGATTCCATCGAACACGGCTGGTTTTCCGTGGCTCATCCTTGCTTTCCTTGCGTTGTGAAGCCGCTGCGTTCGCTTCTTCCTCGTCGCCACTGATACGTCGCGTCTGGCCAATAAACAACTACATGGTGACTGTAGAAAATGGAACGTTTATTGTGATCTCCACAGTCGTATTTATATGGGTCCATGACGTACACGTCCCGTGATCCAGGTTGCCAGCCGGAGACACCTCACAGTGGCCCAGCGTTCCCAGCTGCTGTCTCTCTTGGAAGAAATTCGTTCGTCTTTCGACGTGGGGCAAGCTTCCCTGGGTCGGACTTCCACTGTAACGCACCACATCGACACTGGCTCTCATCCACCATTGCGACAACGCCCATATCGCGTTTCTGCCAGCGAACGTCGTGTGATTAACGAGCAAGTGAAGGACATGCTTCAGGGCGAAGTAATTCGACCCTCGAAAAGTCCATGGGCTTCTCCTGTCGTCCTTGTTACAAAGAAGGACGGCTCCGTAAGGTTTTGCTTTGATTATCGCCGGCTCAACAAGATCGCTCGCAAGGACGGATTTGCGCTCCTGGTATTGGCAAGTACCTATAGAAGAAGTCGATCGGCCGAAAACAGCCTTTGTAACGCCCCCCGGCTTGTACGAGTTTAACGTCATGCCTTTTGGATTCTGTAATGCGCCCGCGACATTCGAGCGCATGATGGACAAAGTTCTGCGAGGCTTAAAGTGGCACACATGTTTGTGCTATGTTGACGACATCGTAGTTTTCGCGCCCGACTTCCCCACGCGCCTCGAACGCCTCCGGCGTGTTTTGACGTGTTTATCGAACGCCGCCCTACAATTAAATTTAAAGAAGTGCCAATTTGCTGCACGGCAACTCACAATTCTTGGCTATGTCGTTTCCAAGGACGGAATTCTCCCCGACCACGACAAACTTCGCACCGTTGCCGAATTCCCCAAGCCAACGTCCATCAATGAATTGCGCAGTTTCACCGGTCTATGCTCGTACTTCAGACGCTTCATTCAGAATTTCGCCGCCATCGTTTCCCCCCTGACGAAGCTCCTAGGGGCAACGGGCTCCTCACCTCGTGGTCAGCAGAGTGTGAAGAGGCGTTCACGAGTCTTCGTCGTTTGCTGACCCCCCCCCCCCCTCCCCACCCCCAATTTTCCGCTACTACAATCCGATGGCCCCTATACAGAGGTACACACAGATGCCAGCGGTGTTGGCCTTGGTGCTGTCCTCGCGCAACGCAAGCAAGAGTGCCCCGATTATGTCGTCGCTGATGCCACCCGAACGCTTACGAAAGCCGTGCATAATTACAACGTGACAAAAAAAGAATGTCTCGCGGCGATCATCTGGGCTCTAAGTTCCGGTTATATTATTGCGATAGCAATTATATGGACACTTCAACCGGATTTCTGCCGTCGCCGTCGTCGTCGCCATCGCCGTGAGGCTCCCTATAGATAAAATCTTCGCCGCGCGACTTCTACTCTGCCAACAACCGCGCTCGTCGCTCGCTCGCCCGCACCGTCTCTTATCTCCACCCGGCTCTGACCTTTATGCGCCGTGCATTCGCCGCTCAGTTTCCGTTGAAGCGATAGAATTAGACCGCACGTACCTTCGCCCGCGGCGGCGTATGCGCTCGCTGCCAGCGTTTTGACAGTCGTTGTCTGCAGTCATTCAGTGTGATCTCTTCATGTTTGTTTGTGCGCGCTCACACCACGCTTGTTCATTCAGTTAGTAATAGTCGGGCCACCTTTTCCAACACACGCTACACATGCAATGCTGCCCGGATCGACAGTGCAGGACTACAGGTGTGTCCCTTCGCACGCGCTGCCCACGGGAAGCGCTTCTCATCAACACCACCGTTTCACACGCGCCTTCTCGTGGTCATCGAGTCTCTCTTCATGTCGGTCTACTTACGCCGCAGCACACCTGCTTACTTAATCAGCTCATGTTTACTACAATTCATATTGCTACCAAAGCCGCTCACCTTACTTCGTATGACATTGCTGCGTTGCTATTGCATTCATTGCTTCGCCCTTAGGGCGAAACTGTGACATTTTTGTATGGCCACCCATTTGATGTCATCACGGACCACCACGCACTATGTTGGCTGGCGTCATTGAAAGATCCGTCCGGCCGTCTTGCACGTTGGGCACTTCGCCTGCAAGACTACGACATCCGCGTACTCTACCGCACCGGACGACACCACTCGGACGCCGATGCCCTCTCGCGCTCTCCCTTGGCTGACAACAATATATCTCGGTTGACTGTGTCTTCCATCGGCTTTCGTACCATCGCTTCTGAGCAGCGCAAGGACCCCTGGATTGCGTCGCTTATAGGCTGGCTCTCTGATCCATCGACCAGGTCAACAACCCGCGCGTTGCACCGTCAAGCTCACCATTTCGCCATTCGCGACGGCCTGCTTTACCGGCGCAATTACAGCTCCGACGGCCGCCGGTGGTTGTTGGTAGTGCCTCGCAGCCTGCGTTCCGATATTTGCGCAGCTTTCCACGCCGATCCCCAGTGTGCCCACTCTGGCGTTTTCAAGACTTACCAGCGCCTTCAACGGCGGTACTACTGGCGAGGGATGTACAGCTACGTTCAAAAGTTCGTACGCTCTTGTCCCGATTGCCAGCGCCGGAAATCTTCACCCCGCCTCTCGCCAGCTGGGCTGCAACCTTTACCTTACCCCACCCGGCCCTTTGGGCGCGTCGGTATAGATTTGTACGGGCCCCTTCCCATGACTTCGGCTGGAAACCGCTGGGCCATTGTGGCAGTTGACCATCTTACGCGATACACTGAAACTGCAGCGCTTCCGGCAGCTACAGCGCGCGACGTTGCCTCCTTCCTGCTTCGTCGATTCATCCTACGTCATGGGCCACCCCAGGAGCTGCTCAGTGACCGCGGACGGGTCTTCCTCTCCGAAGTAGTTGAAGCTGTTCTCAAAGAGTGCCACGTTGTTCATCGCACAACAACGGCGTACCATCCTCAAACCAAAGGGCTCTTGGAATGATTCAACCGTACGCTCGGTGACATGCTCTCAATGTACGTCTCCTCCGACCGCACGAACTGGGAGGCCATCCTGCCCTTCGTTACCTACGCGTACAATACCGCTACGCAGAGCACTACTGGTTTTTCGCCATATTTCTTATTGTACGGCCGGCACCCATCACACGCCATCGACACAATGCTACCATACCGGCCCGACGCATCTGAATGTGCGCCCATTTCTGATACGGTGAGACATGCCGAAGAGTGCCGCGACCTCGCCCGGGCTTTACCTCCAATGACCAAGAACGCCATAAGACCACTCGCGGTGACACCACCTCTGCGCCCACCTTCCTTCCTGGGGCGCTTGTGTGGCTCTCAGTTCCTTCCGATGCACCTGGTCTGTCTTCCAAGTTAATGCCCAAGTATGAAGGTCCCTACGGCATCGTCGAGCGTGCATCACCCCCTCAACAATGTGATTGAGCCCGTTGAACCATCTTCGGACAAGCGCCGTCGGGGACGCGACATTGTCAACGTCGAGCGCCTCAAGCCGCTTTATGATCCCCTAATAGTAACGAACTGTTAGGTCACCGGACGGCTCCCTTTTTCATCCTCGGGGTAATTGTAGGGAAGAAGAGGGACGATGCAGTGGGGCATCTTTAGCAGCGCTGTCTAGTGGGGCAGTCTCTCCAGCGCATCGCTCGGACTACGCCGCTCGCGCTCGCGGTTCCTTGAACTGATTGGACGGTCAGCCTTACGCTTGCGTGCAATAAACGCCTTTACACACAAGATTTCTTGACAATCGGTATTTTTTAAAGCAAACATAATAATCTACGATTTCACGTTCGTATTCGCATTGCCTGTTTATCTTGAGTTGCTTCGTTGGGCCATGACATTTTTGCAGAGTATAATCAAGGATGTTTTTCATAATGTTTCTATTAAATTTTCAGAAATGATATCACGAGAATATTGAGGCACGACGAGAATATGAGTCACGACAATAACACGTACCGCCACGATCACGCAGCACTAGAAAATGAACGCTATGTGCATAGCCTGTGCCAGGTCAAATAGCATTTTGAGTCTATGTTCACCACATGCAATTCTAGTTAAGTAATAAGGAACACAAGCAGAGTCCCACCTAAAGAAATAATCGCACGTACGTGCATGGTGTTTAATGCCATATAAACTCATTAAAATCACGTGCAATTCATAATCGCGGTAGTGATGGCTTAAGATGGCGTACAAAGAGAAAACTCAGTTGCATACTGATGAACGCAGAAACATAAGCCACTTCGGAAGCCTGAATGAGTTGGTAAATGTTGTTGGCATGAAAGCGCAGGCGTATAAAACATGGGCACAAGAGGGACGTTGTTCTGTTAATTTCGCTTTTGTGCGTGTTTTGAAGGTATGCTTTTCAAATCAGAATAGACTGGTACCCTATGTACTATGCAGCACATATATACAGAAAATGCATTTTTGGTGGCATGGTTACAATAGCCAGGCTGGCGACAAAAGAAGCCGCAGCGCGTTTATCAGCTAGGGACGGCAACCAGCATGATCCCTGTCGAAGAAGCTCTTCCTTCCCTAGGAAAAACAGCTCCTGGACAGTCCGCAACGTAGTGCGGTATCACTGTTTCACTTCAACTACCTCACAGCGGTTACCCCAAAGTCAAAAGGCGCCGATAGCGATTAGAAGTTGTGCCAAATGACCACATGAACAGTGACCAGGGGCGGTATTCTGTAAGAGTCTACTCAGTGGTTTATCCATTTCGGCTGTCGCTAATTGGCTGCTGCTTGACGTGCAGGAAGGAGACTGGCTGGCACCTTCCTGCACGTCAAGCAGCAGCCAATCAGCGACAGCCCAAATGGACAGTCCACTAGGTAGACTCTTACAGAATACCGCCCAGATGTAATCAAACAGTTTATTCTAATGTCACGAAGCCAGAATGTATGGCCTTGGAAAAGAGCCTAGCGACAACACATTGCTGCAGCACATGTTGGTTGAATTCTTGAAGAAATTCGAACCCACTTTAGATTGGATCATGTCCCAGCAATGCTGCCAGTGGCGCGTGCGCAGTACACCCCGCTTCAGACGCTACAATATGTCACACAGATCGCAAACAAAATGAATGCGGTTATGGCGCTACACAACACATGGCTGGAACGTGCATACTTAGGATTGTTCAAGCCCACTGACAATGAAAACAAGCATGTGGACATACAAGAGTGCTAACTTTGACACTTGTTTGTGTCAACTTGCTTCAACAGCTTGAATAACGTGTGTACGTTCACTTGCTTGTCCTCGCTGTCATTGCGCTTTAACAACCGTAGGTACGTTTTACTAACAAGGTCACACATCAACGCTGGAATGTGCACAGCGTGCGTGAGGAATTACAGGAAGCATTAAGGCTAGAAGTAAATCCACAGTGCGACTACCGACTACATTTAGGCTTGCTGTACTTGGCAATCAAGTGGCAATTGCTGTGGCGTGATCGGTAGGCTCACATAATACTTAGGGCCCGGAATTTGAGCGCATGCCCGTTAAGATGCGGCGAACGTAAACGCTGAGAAAATCGCAAGCGACGTTATATGCGCAGGGCACTGATCAATTGGCAACAGACGGAGCAAAGATCGTAGGACGAAGCTGCGGCAGCACACACAGGGGAACAAAAACCCACCGAGTGAGGGCGGTGACATGAGTGCTGAGCGACAGACCAACTCTGAATGGCCCTACCAGAAGAACGAACAAGGAAGGAACTGTGAACACCTAGTGACACGTAACGGTCTAACATGTCGAAAGTTTCCCACACGGCCACAAAATATAGTGAGCGATCTAGCTTTTCTCGAATAGGGGAACTGACACTCCTGTGCACCCTCAATATGTATTTGATAATTTTGCAGAAACGAAAAGTGGTACTTGATAGGAAAACACGTCTCCTTTTTTATCTTGCAAGTAACGTGCCAGGCCACCATGTAGTTTACAGGATATGTCGTAAGGGAGAGGCTACTACGTCTGTGGGAAGTGAACGTCATTTTAGAAAGCAGAAATGTGCTCATTAAGATGCAAGCCTTCGCAAAGAGAACTAGAGACGGCATGCTTGTGTCGCTTCATTTTTATGTTTTTCGCAGTGAAGCGAGAAGCTTCTGAACTAATTCCTAATTTCAATCACGGAACTTACGACGACGCATCATTCATTTTCTTTCCTTCTACAATTGTCGTTTTCGTCTGTTCCAGTTCCGGATGCGCCAGAAGACTTGAAAGTGTTGATTGTTTCTGCTACTTCGCTGCTGGTGGTGTGGAAGCCACCTGTTCACCGCAATGGCCTTATTACCATGTACTCCATTTATGCTAAGACACTGGACAAACAGGTTCGTTAAATCTCTTGACAGTGAATCTCGCTGCTGGCATGCTTGCTGCTGAACTTCTGTTCTCTTTTCGCCGTGTCCCACAGAATGCGACGGTAAAACTAGTGCCTACGAGCAAACTGGAGTACAACCTGACCCTGGTTACTCGAAACACCAGGGTTGAAGTCTGGGTCACGGCGTCTTCGCGAGTCGGCGAGGGTCCACCCAGCAAGATAGTTGCTCAGACTACTAGCGATCAAGGCAAGTTGCTTAGAGTGAGAAAGCGCGCTCTTCTAACCGTATACATAAATGCCACTACTGGCGAGATCAACATGCGTCTCTGCATGAAGCTTGGGCATTTTCACTTGTGATGATTATCAATGAAAAGCTCTCGGCCAAGGCTCATTGCTTATAGAAAGTTCGCATGCGTAGTGCGTGCAATATATCCAAATAATTTGCATGTGAATGAATATAACAATGTATGAAATTACAAATGTTCGAAAGGTACAATTAAATTCAACAGCTGGCGTTGGTAACTCTAATCAATGAAACACGCGCCTAATGTCCATTCTTTACAATCAAGGTGCAGTCAACTGTTTAACTTCCTGAAGTATTGTGAGTTATCTTCACTTGTGCCAGAAAGATCTCACTTATTTGTTTTTTTTAATTCTTGTGCCATTGTTAATATGCCATTCTGTAAATAATCATTGTACTTGCCCTTGTACTTATTTATTTGTTTACAATACTTCAAAGCCCCATTGAAGTGGTTTTCCATGAGGGGTGGCTTCTACAGGAATATTACGAGTTGCACATGTCCTTTTCCTGGCGGGTAGGGAATAACTGTGCTTTGGAAGTGTCACATTTTATTCCTTTGTAAAGATGCCACTTGGCGTTATTGCTGCTGCTCTCCTATTAAAATGAATAATTCTGACTTAATTAGTCTGAAGCTGTTCTGCACGTCGGCCTTGCAGTGGAAGCATGCATTGCAATACTTGGTATTGGTTCCGGTACCATTCGTAGTTTGAAAGGATGTGCGAGTGGGAATGTTGGTAACCCATGTCCGAAGATGGGCAGCGTCCAGCGGAAACGACACGGCAACAAGCTTGCATTTTCGAAGTGTGCGCGGCCGCGGGGCTTTCGGGGCAGCAGTTTCTAAACTCACACGCCCTTTAACGCCACAACGTTAAGGGCCCTGTGTCGCAGAAAATCCAGTGGCGGCGTCGGTGTCGTTGTCCGTGAGCTAAGATTTCCGTATATATTTAGGTATATGTATATGCGACGCCTTGCTATATGGCATGCTGTATATGCAAGTTATATTGCCACACCATTCTATCCCTAAATTTGCTCATACCTTGACTTACATTCTTGGCAAAGTTATTCCTCGGACTTTTCAGAATGACAGCCCGCAAACAACTGACGTGAAACAAAACACCGACAGCGCATGCCTTGTATGTTACATCTTCTCATACTGAAATATTAAAAGTACGCAACACTTACAAAAACCTGAAAATGATGCAATTTTTTTGGCACGGCTTGGCACTACCTCCGGGATCGCCCAACGCAAGAGGCATCATTTCTACCAGAAAGCTCACCTTCGTGCATAGCGTTCGCTGCAAGCGTTTCCCGGTAAACATTACGGTTACATAAGCAGCAGTTGCCAGGAAGCGTGAGAGCAGTCAGGGATCTTTGAATGCTCTCGCGTTCCACTCTTAAAGGCGCAGATTAAGCGTCCTCCAAGTTTTTGTCACCTTGGCTTCATTTTCTAACCTTTCTTACGTTGGCTTATCACAGGATCGCGCATTTATTAGTTTTTCAGTAGCCTTGAAATTTTTAAGCGTGTGCATGCCCCTTGGCTTATGTGTACATTTACATCGCCTATGATTAAACTTGGTTGGAGCTCAGCGCTTTCTCCCGTCTCATTTTATCCGCGTCGTTTCTCGTGTGCGCTCCCAATATTCCACCACTTGTAGTACTCACTTTCCACACCAATACGGCGGTGCTTACTTGTAGCTTGCCGGACTTCCGTTTTTCGAATGACGAAGCCCTTACATGCCATTTCTTCTTGCCTCATAAGTAGCGTGGCGTAGATAAACAATAATTTCTAGGTGAAGAAAATGCATTGATATCACGCACACGAGCAACAATATACCTTATCATTCATCAGGTTGTGCACTTCGCAAGCACTACTTGCTAATGGAGGCAGTTCTCGAGATAGCTCTTCGTGTGTGCGCATTGCTGTACTCGTCAGAATACCTTGCGAAATCTTCATAGCAGCAGCACGAAGGAACAACGGACGAGACAGTAAAGAAAGCAGCACGTCCTGTATTTTCTGTTGATTTAAAGTGGGCACAGGTGTGGACAAAAGTAATTGGAACATGGGAGATGTGGCCGAGCTGCATTCTAGTGTCCTCTAGCAGCGTCTAGGAGAAGGTAAAATCTGATCATGCATGCCAACACTGATAGCCAGAAGCTGCTGGAGGACACTGGAAGGCAGTTTCGACACATCTCCCGCATTCCAATTACCGTATAGACTAACGTAAGAATCGTACTTTCTCTCTCGGGTATTTGGCCAGGTTCCGCCCTTACACGGGACCGGATCGTATTGGTCTAATTATTTCACCTGTGAATTCCGGGCACTTGCGCGCTTTCCCACGGAACAATTTCCTTGATTTTCTCGTTGGGGCGAACTCCTCGTCCTGCTTGAGTCACCGATGTGCGCACTTGTCGTCGACGCCGTTGTTGTGGCCGGCGGCTTGCTTGCCGTGCTCCTCGGTGTACGCAACAACGTTGAACTTAAATGCAGCGTTGTACTCCATCGGTGGACAATTATAGTTACAGATTGGATACCAAGAGAAGGGAAGCGCAGTCGAGGACGGCGGAAAACTAGGTGGGGCGATGAAGTTAGGAAATTTGCAGGCGCAAGTTGGAATCAGCTAGCGCAAGACAGGGGAAATTGGAGATCGCAGGGAGAGGCCTTCGTCCTGCAGTGGACATAAATATAGGCTGATGATGATGAAGATGACTCCATCAAACGCTTCCTTTCTATTGCGGACTGCCGGCAGCTGACAGATGAGCCGAAGGAGCTGGCTGAGCTGGCTGCGAAAATTAATCGCAGAAAGAAAAGATCGCGCGGGGGACTAGCGCGCCGCCATGGAGGAACACGGATCAGCCTGTCGTGGCAACGCCCCGGAAGTCTGAGGTTATAGCGCCGTTCTCGTCCTCTAGTAGCTGCGTCCGAAAGCGAACGCTTCTCTGTTGAAATCTTCCCTCCAAATTTTACACTGCCAAGTACACGGTTGCCCATACGCGGTTGGTTGCGGCCCTTACTCAAGATTATATGGTACTTTTGTCTGCATGTGTACTTGCTTTTTACAAAGATTGAACTTCTCTGATACACTGCACTTTGCCTTGTCTCTCTTTCGTCCCCGCTGGTGATGTGATGCATACAGAATTGTCAACAATGACTTGTTCGGCGTGGTTTTCTACTGATAGCTAGCAGTGCTCTGCATGCCTGCTGATGCCTGTCTTCGCCTATGCCTTTTGTGGTGCCTGATGTGTTCGTATGCGACGTGCGCAGTGCCTGCCCGTATCGTGGATTTCGACGAGATCGTCCAAGTGGCGCCAGCCGAGGACGTGCACCTCAGCTGTCGGTTCTTGGGAACGGCGCCCGTGCACTGGGAATGGAAGCACGGGTAATTGGATGCAACGTTTCCACTGTTCAAGCCGAAAAAAATAATTGAATCGATGCATTGCATAAATATTTCGAGCCTTGTTTTGCTCAGTGCTTTTAAAATATTTGGCACCTAATCAAAGATGTTCGTCAAAGTTTTCCGATTACGCTAGCATTGGCGTTTGCTTTTCATTGTATTATGAACTCTAGGTGTTTCAGAATACTGTCTTTCATAACGGCATAGAATTTTAGAACGGTCGGACACAGCACAAAACTACGAGAACGGAGGCACGAAACCACGTGTGTAAAACTTGACTACTGTGTGAAATTTTCGTTTAGAGATCTATAGAAACGTTTTTCTTTGTGCTTAAAATGTAACTGAACGTGAAATTTAAGTGGACAACTTAAGATTGCTCCCTGTTTAGCTAAATGATTCTTATCGTAATTATTAACATTATCGAAAAGAAACTATTTAGTTCGGCACTAAGAATTGCTGACGCTGCTTTGTGTCAGTATCATCTCGGGAACCTGTACTATATATAGATCCGGCAGTGCACACCAGTATGCTGAAATAGGGTGATTTAATTGACATTCAATTCGTTTTAATCCAGAAGTGGCATATAAGCACTACATGAAAGCGACCAAAAATGAATCAAATCAGTAAAGGTAACCTAACAGCAAAAACTTCAAACACACTACCTGACGAATACCTGACGGCAGCCATATCCGCAAGAAGAGGGATTATGTATGGGATCCTGTATCACCCTAGTCTCAGTGATTTATTTTTAGCGCAACTTGGCAGGGGCCTTAGCTGCCGCCTTGCTGAATTTATAGTAATCAAGGTATTTAGGTACGTAGATGATTTAATTTTCCTTGACTGTGGTTCAGATTAATCACTAGCCAATAATACACTAACGTTCGTACGCGCAGTCTTAGCGCTGCTAGAAATAACCCACGAGATGCCATCACGTAACAGTATTATAAGATAACACATTCCTGGACATCACTACTTTTATTTCAGGATGAACATATTTACTGGAAGCACGAACCACGCACCAATAAGCCACTGCTCCCGAACTACTCTGCTCATTCTTAACTGGTTAAGAGGGGCATTGCAAAATTATGCTGCTCAAACGCATCGCATAACTCTTGTTCAATACTAATGGCTGCCAGCTTCAATGAACAAACCCTCCGGCTAACTGCTCCTGGGTACCCCACTCATGTACTAGTCAGGGTTGCTGAAGGCATCCTAAAGCGGAAGTCCTCAATACAGCCGAATGCCTTTCGGGCTTCTGCGGGGAAGCAGAAGTTTGTGGTGATTCCGTACATTCACCACTTGTCACATCGTCAAAAAAGATTGGGCGAAAGGCGAATGTTCAGGTCGTTTTTTTCTCTTCTTGACAATCTTCAAAAGAAAACTGTGCAGAATGACCAACCCTGGTGTCTCTCCCAAGCTCGTGTGCAATAAAAAGCGCACAGATAAGTTCATCAAATGTGCGGAATCGATCGTATATAGTATACCGATTTCTTGTTGTAAGACTAATATAGGTCAAAGTGGGAGGTGTATAAATGATCGCCTCCGTGGACATCGTAGAAGTATGACGAACAAGTGCAGAAGGTTTCTTTATGTGCACTATAGGAAGTGTGAATCTAGTGATGATCCAAGTGTTTCCAGTTCTGGCCAAAGCGCAGACTCTGGTGTAAATTTGAGCTGCATGCCATTCTATCGGGAATGGCACGCAGCTCGTCACAAGAAGCACTATCGCCACAAGAAGCAGCTGCCAACTGACGCGGGAAATTATCGAGGCAGATATGATTGATAGTTTAGGGAATAACTCTGTGTCCAAGCCGTCGATTGCTTATCTTCAAAGAAATTACAATGCTTGCGTCGTCACTGATTGTTTTGCTGGCTGAGCCGGCGTGATGTTCGGCCACGACATGCTTTATATTCCGCTTTGCGGCTCTCAATAAATAGTTGCAAGTTGGCGTTCGTGTGCCTCCAGTCTTCTTTCACCAGTCCTCGTCCGGTAGTGCACTTGAAGTTTATGTCATGTGTTACTAGCACGCCCAAACAACCACATTAGTCACCTAACAGAACGCTACAGGGATGAAAAAGCTTGTCTATCGTCTTCTGCTCACCAATGGTTGGCGCGGCGGGAATTTACGCGCGTCCTCCGCAGTATTAAAACTGAACTGACATTTATTCAAATTGCGAGGAAGCCTCCTTGAACTTTCCGTGTTGTAGAAGTTCCTCGGGTGCACACTTCTGCTACTTGGTGCTTTCCAGAAGGACGGGGGCTCTCCTTGGTATCTCGTGTTGTTTTGTATATATATCTAGGAATCGGAGGTGCTTTTTGCGGTGAGTGCAGTGAAGTGAATCACACAATCACTGAAGTATTCCGATTTTGTGGACGCACCGTTGTGTATGCGCCTGCAGCGAGGTGTCCGTGTCACGCTCCAACCGGACCGAGCTGACCAGCGACGGCAGCCTGAGCCTGCGGCGTGTGGACGCCGCCAGTGCCGGCAACTACACCTGCCTTGTGCGCAACCGGCTCGCCAACGACCGACGGATCGTCGCACTCATCGTGCGGGGTACGTATAGATCAACTGTCCTACCCACTGGGCCGATCAATATGCTTGTGATTACAGAAAACTTCCCGTCGAATGTGCTTGGCACCTGAGTTTAGCAAGAGAAAAAAGTTTGAAGACACTAGAGGCGATTACACCTCTAGTGGAAATCGGTGAAACAATTCTTTCTTGGCGTTGTCCAACGTCCTCTTGGTGCTCTTTGGTCCTCCGTGGCCCTGGCTCCAATAAACTCCATCTGTCTTCATCATCATAATCATAATCATCATCATCCAACGTCATCATAATCATCATTATCAGCCATCATCATCGTAATTATTATCATTATCGTCATCATCATCACCACCACCACACTCATCAACATTATTATCATCATCACCGTCACCAGCGCGGCTTTCCGAATAAATTATATGGTTTATCGTCATCAGTCATTGTGATCAGTTTGGTCACCTGTTTAAACTGCAATATCTTCGGGTTCGGCACACTAAACAGGCTAGAAGCCAGGCACATACATACATACATACATACATACATACATACATACATACATACATACATACATACATGCATTCTTACATGCATTCTTACATGCATTCTTACATACATACATACATACATACATACATACATACATACATACATACATACATACATACATACGACATATAACGCAGATAACGACAATATAACGGCAGCATAACAACATAACAACATAACGGCAAAAGTAACGACATGCACGCTGTTATTCTTGCCCAAGAACACCACTAGATTTACCATGTGATGCACCGTGAAAATGGTACAATGGCATGTCAAGGACAAGTAAATAATAACAGACCAACATCCGGAGAAAGTGACGGTACCTAAGGGACATACAGGATGTTTCAATTACCGTGGGCCAAACTTTAAAAATGTGCAAATGCTACGTAGCTGGACAGAACCAAGGTCGCCTTGATATGTCGCCTTGATAGTTGGCAACTGCTTGAGGCGCCAACTGCTTGAGGCTTGAAAAGTTGGCAACTGCTTTCACCTTGTTCTCGCGCTGTTCACTGAGTGGAATGACTCGTAATGTTTTGTCCAGATACAAGGCATTACACTTCTCGCGTGACGGAGCTAGGGTACTCGCTTAAGAATACTAATGCATTAAAACAATGAACTGAAGTGGACGTACTACTGCACTCAATCGGCCTAGTGGCGAGACAAGGACAGCGTTTTACAATATCGCTGCTGGTATGAACGCTGTGCCCGCGCACACTATAAGCACACTAACGTTCCTGCTGAGTTCCTTTGTATATGCACTGGTTTGAGCCGAACGTACAGTAAACGTCAAGTTAACGTTATTTAATATGGCACTGGGCACTGACTGGTGCCGACGGTTTCCCGCTCAGTCTCATATCCGGATACATCGGAGTGTGACGCCCGCAACACAACGACGGTGCTCCTCATCGCGCCAGCGTAGTGAGACGCCTGGTAGCTTACGAGGCACTGTTCCTTCTGTGCAGCAGCAGTTGTCTTGCGTGCTACGTCACGTCAACATGTCATACCCGCACATAGTTAGAACTAGGGAACCTACATGCAACGCATGTAGGCTCCCTAGTTAGAACAGCATCTGAGGAACCCAAGCGCAACGGTAAACCTAGCTTTCTATGTAAATGACTCGCCCTTCGGGAGAAACTGTCAAAGTTTTATTGCGATACCAATTATATGGACACTCCAAGCGGATTTCTGCCGTCGGCGTCGTCGTCGCCGTCAACGTGAGGTTCCGTATAGAGTCTAACGGCAATGAAATCGTCGCCGCGCGCCGTGGCCTGTATGTGCGACTTAGGGAGTCTACATGCAAGCACAGCGCTTGCATGTAGGCTCCCTAGTGCGAGTGAAAGCGCGCGAGGGACACACGCTTTCACGGGGAGCGAATGCACGGCGGAGATCAAAGGCGACTTCTTCCGTCGCGCGAAAGGCCGTCGGGGTACGGGAGGGAAGGAGGGAGGGGAGGCGACGTTTACCTGCGGCACAAAATGCGTATTTACATAAAAAAGCCACAGGCCTGCGCGGCACACGCAGCACAGTCACAGCGTAAGCTGGTTGAGCGGGGTAAGAGTAGCTCCCATTTCGGCACCACGCACAAAAGGTCTTCGCGGCAAAGTGACTTCGCCTCAATTTTGACGAGAACGATCTGAACTGTCCGCACGGCGTCGACGGCGAGCTGTGGCTTGTAATGCTCTCTGCACAGCAGTCTGCTGAGCCCGATGATGCTTGGTTGTAGCCGCGCACGTAGCTCTACGATTCGCTTCTTCAGCACCGGTTCCCTACCTTGCGAGGAGACGTCATAACATGTACCGAAGAGGTACCCAGAATACGTGGTGCACATCTAACATCGGGATAGCGTTGATTGCGCGCCTCGTCTGAATCTGCATCTCGTCGCACGCGGCGGTTGCAGGCACGTTAACTAGATGGCGCCACCATACTGGCGGAGGCTCGGGTAGTCTGCGCGCGGGTGCGACTGTTTTCGCAACAAATCCGCGCAGGGGCGGGGCCTCGCCTCGATTACGTGGCCTCGCCTCGATGACGTGGCCTCGCCTCGATGACGTATCACCATTTTCTTTTTTCCCCTCTCTGTTTGGCGGTGGTGTCGGTGTGCGGCGTCTCAGTTCGGAACAGCGCATTCCACGTGAGCGAGAAGTTGGCGCGCGTATCATATTCGCGGCGTGCGTTGTTTTGTTTCGCTTGTGAAAGCGCGGAGTGCAACGATGAGCGAGCCTCCTGACCGACAGAAGGTGATCGAATAGTACCTCCAAGGGGTACATCATCATGAATACGGCTACTGCCATGGCTACCTGAAGTCAGACGATGAGCTTAAACTAACTTCTCGCTCACGTGGAATGAGCTGATCTGAACTGAGGCGCCGCACACCGACCGTGCCGCCAAACAGAGGGAAAAAAATGGTGATACGTCATCGAGGCGAGGCCCCGCCCCTGCGCGGATTTGTTGTGAAAACAGTCGCACCCCCTGCGCGCCGGCCTATAGGGCGCGTCTAAAGGGAATATTTCTGCGGCCTGAAAGCAAGCGCTTGCGTGGCTCAGTGGTAAAGTATCCGACTCCCACGCAGCGGGCGTGGGCTCGATCCCGGCGGAGAGCGGGTACTTTTTTTCGCATTTGGGGCGATAGCGGTTACGGGGCGGCGGTGGCATCATCGCGACCCGAATCGGCTATTGGAATGAGCCCATCACAGCTTACGCTGTAAAACTTTGCGAGGCGAGAATGTGGCAAAGACGTCCGACGCTGCTCGACGAGTGTCCGGTCTGATCTCGTCGAAAACCTCCGAGCCGCCCCCAGAGGCACCGGCAACAGTCACCAACGCCGTGCGTTCGGTGCGAACGCGGGCAAAACACCGACGGCGTCGACAACAGTTCTGCGCGTTGCTGGTGCTGTTGCATGTCCAAGTTGATACAGCTGATAAAACTACTATCCTTACTTCCTATAGCTCTACTAATTTGCTATCTCAATTGATGCTTGGCCTTTCGGGTGAAACTGTGACATTCTTACCGTCTACAACCTACACCAGCTGGCCCAAATTTTCATTTCAACTGAAGTTTGACGCACCTCTATTTCGCATTTCGAACTTTCGCCTGGTTCTTGACCCATTGGCTGGTTATTCTCCTGCTTGCCCTCGCAGCTCACCTGGAAGGATTTGTGCTCAAGGTGGTTAGCCAGACCGCCACTTCTCTACAATTGACGGCTAGCGGCTCTGCTGTCGACGATCAAGTTGTCCAGGGTAAGTGTGCTTGCCCGCTTCCCTTCTTACTTTATTTCGGCCTACCACAAGGTTAGCCGCTTTTTTCTTTATCTTGAATGCTCCAGTGGTGCTTTCGTCTGGCGCTACACCTCTGTTCTAGCCAAGGGAACGTTTCTGAGGCCGCCCTGCATTTTGCTGAAGGAGACAAGCGAAATTACGTGGTAATTTCTCGCCCCTAATCCTCTTCCAACGTTACCTAAATATAAATGTCAGCATTCACTCAGGTTCCCTAAATACAGTGGTCATATCTGCAAAACAAACTCTTTTAACCTCTTACCGCATAGACAGAGAGACAGAAACACCCAAAGGCCGGGAGGTTAACCATATACACGTGGTGTTTGCCACCCTGCTCGAGGAAAAATGGACAATGAATTAAAAGAACGGTCTTGAAAAGTCGCTTGTAGACACGCTACGCCTTCTAGGCTACGAGCGAAGATCTCTCCCTTTGCCTTCCTTAAGAGCATAATGTATTATATACAGGAATTCCCAGCTATCACGCAGCACGATTAAAGAAAGAGGAACGGCGTGACGCGAAGCAACCCTAGTGCGTATTGTTTCCAGTACAGTGGAGTTGCCGCCAGTAATTTTTTCGTTACTGGGATTTGATCAGGTAATTGTAATTAATTAGCTAACTCGAGAAGTAGTCCTAATTATCAAAGTGTCAATGAGAAAACTGTAGAGCAACATGACTGCTCTGTATTTGTTTTTGCCCCCCCCCCTTATGTAATACCCTGAAAGGGGCCTTTAAGGGTTATTAAATGATGATGATGATGAAGTCGATCGTCATCGCCAGGCGGAGGTTTTGCGGTGTGCACTCGACGGACCATCCTCGAGCTTAAACAGTTTCGCTAGTTTACAGGGCTATGTGCCATTGCGCGAGGACCCTTTCTGCACTACTTCCAGGATCGGCCCACATTTCGGGCATACACCGCCGGGCTACCTCCAGCTTAAACAGCGTCGCAGTTAAAAAAAAAAACATTGGTCGCAACGTATCATGTTTGTAAGGGCTATATATACGTAGCAGCGTTATTCGTGATTACTAGGCGAGAATATGAAAATGCCAGAGCTCTTTACAATGCTTTACAAGCTTGGGGATTGCCTTGTTCGTAGAGACAATAGCAACGACAATAAATAACTCTCCGAGGAAGAGAAACAAAGTTTCATTGCGATAGCAATTATATGGACACTTCAAGCGGATTTCTACCATCGGCGTCTCCGTCGTCATCGCCGTCGCCGTGAGGTTCCGTATAAAGTCCAAGGGCGATAAAATCGTCGCCGCGCGCCTTATGTGCGAGTGAAATCGCGCGGCGGACGCGCGCTATCACGCAGAGCGAACGCACGTCCGAGCAAATGCGACTTCCGTCGCGCGAAAGGCCGTGGGGGCATGGGAGGGAGGGAGCGCGGTGCGACGCTGTGCGGCGGCACCAAATGCGTATCTTGCAATCGGGCGCAAGGGGAACTGGCGACGCAATCTCCCACGCGAAAGGAGGAAGCAGGGAAGGCAGCGCCGGTGCGGGCTGTCGCGCGCACCGTATCTTGAAAGCGATC
The DNA here is from genome assembly GCF_013339745.2 of Dermacentor silvarum. Lineage (NCBI taxonomy): Eukaryota > Metazoa > Arthropoda > Arachnida > Ixodida > Ixodidae > Dermacentor > Dermacentor silvarum. The sequence continues at coordinate 851,777 of NC_051159.1, forward strand.
TGCAGACGGCTCTGACCTTTGTATGCGCTGTGCTTTCAAGGCTCAGTTTCCGTTGAAGCGATAGACCGCGCGAACCTTCGCTCGGTGAGGCAAGTGCGATTGCTGCCAGCGTTTTGACAGTGGTTGTCTCTGTTGATCGAGTGTGATCTATTCATGTTTGCTTGTGCGCGCTGACACGACCTTGTTAAATCTGTTGCTAAGCGAATGTGTCCAAGTTTATGCAGCTGATAAGACTGCTATCCCTACTCCGAATAGATTTCTACTAGTTTGCCTATCGCAATTGATGCTTCGCCTTTCGGCGAAACTGCGACAATGTTTTCTTTTCTTAAATGCGAAGCATTTCTTGGCGAACATTTGCCACTTTGAGTGTATCTATCTAGCCGCCTACGTCTTGGTGCTCTCATGGTCGTTTGCTTAACTTGGTATGTACCAAAGCGGGTATAGTATGACAAAGGCTTGTGACGAACGTAAATGATAGGTCATGACATTAAGGTCATGACATGTGTTATGTAGGTCATGAAACAGCCTCCTACGCCTTCGTGCTATCATGGTCGTTTCGTTAACTTGGTATGTACCAAATTTGGTATAGTATGACATGAGTGTACACTGTACGGGGAACATAAATGATAGGCCACGACATTAATGTCATGACATGTGTTTCATGTAGGTCATGATACAGCCGCCTAAGTATTGGTGCTGTCATGGGCAAAAAAAAAAAAACCGGCGTGGCAAAGAATCCAGAATTAATGATGGTAATGGGTGCAAGTAAGGTTGTGATAGCAACGATAATTTTTATTATTGATTTGCCTAACACAGTTTTATCCCAAATCAGGCTCTTCGCGGACGATTGCGTGATCTGTCGCAAAATTTTATGTAAAGATGATGAACGGGCACTCCAGGCTGACCTGGACTGCGTAACCTGTTGGTGCTCTAAATGGTTAATGTGCCTTAATACTTCTAAAACTAAGTTTATGTCTTTCACTAAACGCCCTAATCGCATTACCACCTCGTACTCTTTAAATAATACTGCAGTTGAACTTACTACTACTTACAAATACCTTGGTGTTTACTTTAGTTCAGACTTATCGTGGAATCATAACACCAACGCCATACTCGCATCTGCTAACCGCTCATTAGGTCTCTTAAAACATAACTTGAAGCATGCTCCATCGCACCTACGTAAACTTGCTTACATCACCATAATACGGCCTAAAATCGAGTATGCATGTGCCATTTGGGACCCTTACCAAGCTTACTTAATCAACAACATCGAATCACTTCAAAACCGCGCAGTTCGTTTCAGCTTTTCAGACTACTCCCGTCATTCTAGTGTCTCAGCATTGAAAATTCGTGCAGAACTGCCAGACTTGTTTCAACGACGCACAGTTTCACGGTTATCACTGTTTCACAAACTTTATCATCACCCATTGCTTCATGACGACTTCTTTTCTTCACCAGTTGCCATCCTTCCCAGACGTGACCATCCTTTCAAAGTGAAGCGTTTTGCGTGTCATACCTTTAACTATTCACAATCATTCATTCCACGTACATTTGTTGACTGGAACGCGCTGCCATCACACACCGCCACCGTCATTGATCTGTTAAATTTCATGAACTAATAATGACGGAAGTTGTGAAGTGAAAATAAAACTATCGCTATTTTTATTGTATACTTCCGACACATTGTTCTCTCTTTGTTTGTTGTTGCTTCTTCCATGTCTGTCTTTGTGCTATTTGGAGCTAATATTATTTTGTGATATTTGTGTTCGCTCATGCGTTGTTCTTTCCACGTTTGACTAATCCCACTTTATAACATTTTTTGTTGTATTGAACACCCCCTATGTAATACCCTCCTGCGCGAGGGCCTTTAGGGGTATTTTGAATAAATAAAATAAATAATCATATAGTAGAATACAATTACGACTCAATAATTACAATGACGAAGCAAAATTGCCAATGACTCAGCGAAAAAAAAGATTAACACTCAAAAACCACTGGATGGGTTCGCACATGGGTACTAAGTGAAGAAACACTAAAGGATGATGGTACAAGTCGTAGTCATGAGCATTACTCAGCAAAAAAATAACAATGACACACCGAAAAAAGCCGAGAGATCCCACGCCCTGTGGGTATCGATTCGATGTTATTCGAAGCAGAGGGCGGATAGCCTACCAAGTTAACGAAACGACCATGAGAGCATTAAGACGTAGGCGACTCTTTCATGACCTACATGACACGCATGTCATGACATTCATGACTCGTCAGTGCTGTTCCCTGCTAAGGCCTGCCCCGTCGAAAACGTTACCCGCGACTTTTGGAAGTTAATTACGGCTCCATTAGCCTGCAGAAAGTCAATTCCCAGAATTAGGTCCCTCGAACAGCTTGGAAGGATAACGAAATCTCCGAGGTACATAAACCCACGAATGCTCACTCGCGCTCTGCATCTTCCTACTGGGGTTAGCAGATGGCCTCGTGCAGCGCGAATCTGCGATCCAGTCCACTCGGTAGAAACTTTCAGCTTGCAGGCAAGGTCCATGCTCATAACTGAGGTGTCCGCTCTAGTGTCGATTGGCGCCGTTATTTCTTCGTCATCTACGGTGAGTGGAATGTTTGACGTTACTACCTTTCGTACGGTGTTTGACTGCGTCTGTACGTCTGCATCGTTCTGTTTTCGTCGTTGTTGTCGTAGTGGAGGATCTTGCGTACAGTCGACGTCAGCGGCCTCACCTCCGGAGGTCGCTGAACTCAGTTTTCCCGACCCGCCGGGCTAGCCGAGCGGCGTCTGAAAGCGCCCCGAGAGAAGGCTTGGCTTGGTGATGGTGGCCTGTAACGAGCAGGAGACGACGAACGGGGCTCGTGCCATCGCTGATCAACATTGCGACGATTCGCGACGAAACTCTCTATTTCCGGCAGCCGCTCACCAGGTCGTGGACGAGGTGCATTCGGCGAGAATTCACGGGAGCCCCGCATGATGATAAAGACACATTCTGTAGATGTGCCCGGCTTCGCCACAATGAAAACAAAGGGGCTTGTAGTCTGTAGGTGCGCCAGACGTCGCTCTTCCTAGTTCTTGCTTCGGCGATGTGCGGTTGGCTGCGAGGCGGCCTCGAGAACGTAAACTTTATTATCAAATCAATAAGATTTGAGTCCGGCGTACTTTTAGTGGGTCTGAGCACCCGCCGCGGACGCGGTTTCCTTGACCTTGTCTCGAAGCGGCTTCCTCGGCTCGCTGGACGGCCCAGAGTTGTACTGTCAGGTTCGCTGAAGCAGTGCGGTCTTCAAACGCGAGCGGAGGCTGGCGGTGGAAGAGACGGAGGTGTCGGCACTTCCCAAATTCTTTATGTCCTGACATTCCCATAACATGTGAATAAGTGTGGCAACCTCGCCACAGGATGTGCATCTGTTTGTAGTGTACATGTCTGGATACATGGCGTGCATGAGTCTGGGGTTTATGTAAGAATAAGTTTGGAATTGCCTGTAGTGTACTGATTGCGCCCTGTCTAGCCTAGCGCGAGGGGATGGGTATACGCGTCTCTGTAACTGGTAGTGTGTCGTGGTGTCGTGCAACCTGGTCAAACGATCCTCCCACGCCCAGACGTTTGCAGTACCCCGCGGGGGCTCTTCCTCCGATGATGCTCGGTGAGTGAGGCCTCGGGCAACGCGGTGGGCCGCTTCGTTGGGGGTGGTCAGTTCAGTGTGTGCCGGGATCCATAGCAAGTGCCTTCGGTTATCGACGTCGGCCTCTCCTTGGTGTATGGGATATCGCTTGAGTATGTGATACGCCTCTTGCGATATGCGCTCATTTGCAAAAGTGTGAATTGCCGTTTTCGAATCGCAGATCACGTATGTAGCCTTGGTTTATGTGAGGGCCAGTGCTATGGCCGCTTCCTCTGCCGCTTCGGCATATGCCGTGTTCACGGTGACGCTCGTGAGGTGGTTACCTCGGTGGCTAGTAACTGCCCTCACGAAACTGTTCCTGTCTCGATAACGGGCTGCGTCGGTGAAGACTGCCTCCCTGTCGTTGGAGTAACTTTGGTTCATGTGTTGAGCCCTGGCCTTACGTCTCCCCGTGTTGTGTTGGGGGTGCATGTTGCGAGGCAATGGGGGCACGTATAGTTGCTTCGCGCATGGTTCTTGGAATTTCCACTTTGACGCCATGCTGCGTGTGGTATGTGATGTCGAGCTTTTCGAGCACGTGCCTGCCCGGGTGGGTCTTGGATAGGCGCTCGAGTTGGGACACTTGTAGCGCCTCCACGAGTTCCTCGAGCGTGTTGTGCAAGTCTAGTTCTAAGAGCTTAGTGGTGCTCACTCCCGGCGCAAGTCCCAACGCACATTTGTACGCCTTGGGTATGAGAGCATTGAGCTTATTTCTTTCCGTAACCGTCCAGTTGTGAAACGCTGCCGTGTACGTTATTTGAGAAATAACGAAGGTTTGTATAAGTCGGTACGACGTTGCCTTTGCGCATGCCCGCGTGTTTGTTGGTGATGCGTCGGATGAGCTGCATCGTGCTGGTGGCCTTTGCTGTTATCTAGTGGCCTTTGATGTTGTTCTTCCCGTGAGGAAGTCTCGGATGTAGTTGTACATTCGCAGTCCGAGATTTAGCTTGTCTATATTTGTCGTAATATGGCATCGTGGCGAACGCTATCCAAGGCCTTCTTCAGGTCCAGCCCGAGGATGGCTCTCGTCGAGTGCCCCGGATTGTCTGTGAGTTGGTGTTTTAGTTGCAGAAGGGCGTCTTGCGTGGAGAGATGTCTTCTGAACCCAATCATGCTGTGTGGAAATAATTCGTTGTCCTCGAGGTAACCCGTGAATCTATTGAGAAACGCGTGCTGCATCACCTTGCCCACGCAGGACGTGAGGGAGATGGGGCGCAGGTTATCCAGCTGTAATTTCTTGCCGGGTTTTGGTATCAGTATGACCTTTGCTTCTTTCCATTGCTGTGGTAGCTTGCCAGGCCTGAAGCTTACGTCCATATGTTGAGCGAGGTGTACCATGCTGTACGCACTTGAGGGTGGTGGACGGAGTACTGCTTCAGCGTAACTCATTTCAGCACGCGGTCCCTGCTGTGGTGCCTCGTACTGTCCAGGAACATGGACGGCCTGTCGGGCCTCGGCGCACACCATTTCCGCAATGGAGAGTTTTTCCCACAGGGGCAGCGATCGTTTGCATCTTCTGCAGTTCCTCCTTGACGACAGCCCTGATGAGTTCTCGCAAGGCGCCGACGTTGTTACCGAGGGTAACAGCAGAGAGCTTCCTTTGAAATCACGGCGTCGCGGTTGTATTGCCTGGCCGGCTGTTGAAGGGCCTTTTCCATGGTAGTAGCTTCGTCATGGAACTCTGCAAGTGTCGTGGCAGATTTCGAATGAGGCCAGCAAGTATTTCCTTTTTGACGCCACGCATTAGATGGCACACCTTCTTTGTTTCAGTCATAGAAGAGTCCGCACGTCTGAAGAGCCGATTCATGTCTTCTACGTACGGCGGCACTCGCTCGTTCGGGCCTTGAATTCTCGCCTTCATTGCTAACTCCTCCCTGGAACTGCCGACGAAATTCTTCCCATGACGTCAGTGTCGCCTCGTAGTTATCAAACCATGTTTTCGCGGAATATTCAAGAGCGAAGTACACGTAGCGTAGCTTACGCTCGTGGGTACAGTCGTTGAGGATGGCAACCCGAACAAAATGGTCAAGCCAGTCGTCGGCGTCCTCTGAAGTACTTCCGTGGAACGGATTCGGCGTCCGAATGTGATTGACGACCACGTACGATGCTGCAGTAGCGGCAGGAGGTGTTTGGTTCGTCAGTATAGTTCGTTTGGTTAGCAGACCGTGCTGTGGCTGGAGTCCCTGGAGACGTCGGCTGGTACGTACGTACGTGCACAGGGGTAAGCTCGGCCGAACTAGTCACCGGGCTTAGGTCTGGGGTACGCTCCGGAGATCTTAACATCGACCGTACCCAGCACCTCCGCCAGAAATGTCACCTAGCTAGTACAGCTAAAATAGTTGACCAGTGATAGATTGGCAAAAAACGTCTGCATTTAGCAATGGCTGATCTTCGAAAAGTGTGCGCGCAACCATGAACTTCGTCGTTCTCGCCTAAAGGGGCCAGTGTCATCACGTGCCAACTTATTTCGCGTCAATATATCGTTTTACCATTCTAATAGGCCCGCTTAAAGCGAACAGAAAATGCAGCCAAGGAATGCATCGGGGAAATTAAGTGTGGTTGAAATTGGAATGTAGAAAATAATTAAGAAAAGGGAAAGGAAAGTGGACGAAAAGATAACTTGTCGCTGGCGGGAGCCGAACCCGCGTGCGTTGCACTACCAATTGTGCTACGGCGACGGCCATCAATTCGTCCACTAACTTGGGTATTTATGTTTACTGGATCTAGCCCTAGGTGCGTTAGCCAGCGCCACTCGGAACCATGGTGGGCGGATGTGGGCGGAATGGTGGGCGCAAAGAATGTTCCACATCCCGTCGCCGTCGCCGATGGCCGTCGTCGTAGCACAATTGGTAGTGCAACGCCCGCATAATGCGGAGGTTGCGGGTTCAGCTCCCGCCGGAGACAAGTTATCTTTTCGTCCACTTTCATTTTACTTTTCTTCATTATTTTCTACATTCCAATTTCAACCACACTTATTTTCCCTGATGCATTCCTTGCCTTCATTGTCTGTTGGCTTTATGTGGTTACGATTAACAAAATCTAGTCCCTCGGTTACCCTTCTTCTACTATGCGTGGTGCCGAAAGACAAATCTTCCTTTCAAGCACGTGCACTGTAAACCCAACGTATGTGCGCTCACCAAAATGCATATTAGTCCCATTGGTGCGTGCTGAGCTTTTGGCCATACGAGAGGCAACAAACTTGGTGACAGCTTTTTCCACGTCGCCGCCACCGGATATAATAATACGCCCTGACTCCTCCTCGGCCATAAACGAGATTCGGAAGGTATACAATGCCAACCCTGTCGCAGACGAAATACACCGAATGACTGCACAGATGCCCGGTCATCTTCGGATACAGTGGATTCCACGGGACACTATTTCCTCCCACCTACAAGCGGACACCGCCACCCACAGTGAGCTGCCACTAGCTGTGGAAGCACCTTTCCCAAGTGACCCCCCAGGGTGATTTATTCCACTGCAACGAGGTTCTCCACCGCGCCACACGAGATTTAATTCCACCGTGTGGTTCAAACCTCCCAGGCGGCCTTACCCGCCAGGAGGAGGTGGTGTTGCGGAGACTCCGTGTGGGGGAGGCATTTACCCCATCGGTGACCTACGCCTAGCCACAATACCTCCGTGGATCATTTGCGGATACCTGCCCATATTGCCCAGCTCGAGCGTCCGCGGCTATAATCAACACCTGTTGTGGACATGTTCTGGTCTAAACCAGATACGACGGTGCTACCTGCAAACAGTGGGCCTTCACCCCACGCGACCACCAGACTATGATTCTTGGCTCTATGGAAACAACCATTGAGCGCTATTGATGTTCCTCGCCGAAACCGGCCTACATTTCTATATTTAATAGTTGATGCCGATGGGTGAACTTTCGAAATAAAAAATAGCAATAAATGTAAAGAGTCTTTCTTAGGAAATCCTTGTGTAAAAGCTGGGGTTCCTCCACCTTGTTTAAATGTAGCTAAAACTTCTTCCACTGCATTAGCGTACACCAGTGAGCACAAGTGCTGAGACCACCGAAGCGTTCACTGTCCAACGTCATTTCTCGTAACGTCCGACGGCCGGCGTCAAGAAATTTGCTTCGAAGAGTGGAAGACCAATCAGGAGGCACTTCTTTGAGGATTTTGTAAGGTCCCCATTTGTACCCTATAGTGCCGAAGATATATATGACTATAGATGTGGCAGTATTTCTTTCGCTAGGCTTAGTGCAGAAGCGATCTCGAAAACTACTCAAGGTTATATAATACTCTGTCACGGTGAGACTAAGCGAAAGCCGTTTACGCAGTCATTTGCTTCCAACTAAGTGAATTCTACAAGGACAACGCCAATTCAGTTTTCGCCGCATGTATTGCGTCACTTGACGCGTCGTCGACGCTCCATGTATCCACATAATGCAGTAGCTCGTAGGCGGCGGCACCGCCCCGAGCAAGAGCGCGGGTAAGCTCTGAGCTCTCTGCAAGCTCCAATGGGTTAAACGCTCGGCGATTGTGGGTTCCTCCACCTTGTTTAAATGTAGCTAAAACTTCTTCCACTGCATTAGCGTACACCAGTGAGCACAAAGCCAACGTCTTTCTCTACTTCGAAGAGTGGAAGACCAATTTCTTTGAGGATTTTGTAAGGTCCCCCACTGAACCCTTAGTCCGAAGATATACTATGAGGGTGCAGTGTGCACAGTTAACGGTCTTCGTTTTCAGCCTCACTGACCACTCGTCTGTTGAAAGCTTGAAAGCTCCTTTGGTTTTTATTCTGCCATATCATGCATGACATTTCGCCGTCTAAATCACAAGGTATACACTGAGGATATAGTGACATTATTTCGCACTGGACGTCTGTTTTAGTTTGTTAAAAGTGGCAAATTTGACCACGGGGTCACATAGTTTCACACTAGTTTTGCATATTATGACTTCATATGACCTATTTTTGACGAACTTACAAGTAACTAAGTCCAATTCCTAAAAAAAAAGAGGTCATACATGAAAAATGTATCATAGTTAAGTCTGCTGAAGGTATGCCTCTAACAGTTTGGGGTTATCTAACTGGAATGCCGAATAATTTTGATAAATTTCTTAGGACTGGATATCTCGAGGAGAGAGAGAGAGAGAAACGGGATGGTAAAGGCAGGGAGTTTAACCGCACAAAACTCTTGTTTGCTACCCTGCAGTGGGGGAAGGGTAAAGTGAAATGAAAGACGATAACAACGGCGTAGAGGACAAGCAAAGAAACAAAAAAAAAAAAAAAGATGGAGAAGGTTGTCAACGTCCATGAGAACTCCGTATATCTCGAAAGTAGTGCTATTCTTAGGATGCCTGCTAATCAAGCATCACTTCACGTACAACTCGTCGGCTTCAAATTTGAATTACAATGTGTACCTGAAAGTGAACAATATCTAAAAATAATACACAGCTAGAGTTTAAATAATTATCGAAATTATTGTCGAAATTTTTTGGCTGCTGGTTACTGCGAAATCGTTTTGCTGCAAAAATGCCAGTGGCCTATATATAACAGTTTCTTTTAAAAATGTTTTCCGTATCAAAACAAACACCGGATGTAATTGAGGGTGGTGAACACGGCGCAATTAGTTTGTCCGTGTGATTTGAACAGCCACCAAGTAGGCTTTTTCACTGGCCCTGCGCCTATTTTTTCGGCAGTGTTGGAGATTCACCTCAAGTCCGAGAGCGGAGAGTGGCAGCAGCGCTCTCTGGTGGGCCGCCACAATGACACGTACCACCTGGACGGGCTGCAGTGTGGCACTCGCTACCAGCTGTATGCAGTCGCCTTCCTCGCAAGCGGCCGCCGGGAACAAAGTGACCTGCTCGCCACACGCACGCTCGGCAGCCGTGAGTTGCTTAGAATGTTGCGCAACGGGCTATGGTTTTTCCTGTGGCAGCAGCTGCTCTAGGACAGCCTTCAGGAAAGTAGAGGGCGCTTCTAATTCGGGCGTCGTACTCACCCTTGAAATTACCTTGACGTATCCTTTCGGAGGACCACGTGCCTCAGGGTTGTCCGCTCTATAGCCAAGCATAGCCGGCAGACCTGCACTTTGAACGGTAGAGTGTTGTGGAAGCTAAAGCGAGTCGCCATGGTATAGCAGAAGACGCTGATAATACAAAACAAAACTAATACAAATCCAACCCACGAATTCGAGAGAAGCATTATTGAAGCGCTTACAGAAATGCCATGCAACTGATATTCTGCACAGCGTTCTGCACCGTAGCGATTACCTGCCTGTTAGGAAAACGGCAAGACGTGGCGAGCCCCCACCCCCCATGACCCACATGACCGCTCATTATGGTGTCCCCGGGATCTGCCTCCTTTGCAATAATGCGGTATCTAGGGTCGGCGCGCAGTCTAGAGCGGGTACATCCTCGAAATTGTACAACCGTACACTGCACTTTACTACGCGAAAGATCATGCGCCAAATCTAGGAAATTAGGCATACACAGGTTTGCTTTATTAAAGCAAATGTGCTCTTGATGACGTACATTTGTTGCACTGAGGATATTTAAATTTCATTTATGTTTTCACTGAGTCATTCCGTAGAAAACTATACCAGCAGCCAAGATACCCGTAAGGGTAGCAGAGATGGTAGTGTTGTCCATCGTGTGAGCCGTTCGTCAAGACAGTAGCACTCAGCCACAGTGAGAAAACTCCCGCACGATTCGCAAAAGAAAACGTATCTTTAAAAGTTAAGAATGAGAAACAATAACATTGTTTTTTCTCGCAGTGCATGAACCTAGGCTTGCTCTGCAGCACGAAATTAACCAAATTCGAAATATTTCTAACTGTACATGTTAACAGTAACGTAAGCAGCACTTTTGCAATCGTTGATAATGCATGGAGATTCTTTTACAGCACTCTGCAGGCCTCTCGAGAGAATTTACCTTCAATAAAGGCAGAAGCATAAAAGCTTTCGGAGAGCCAATTACACAGAAAATACTAATATTGTCAGAGGCAGCGCATGCGTGCCAGAATAAGAAGATACCCTTCTTCGTGGAAATACCACACTCACGCAGCCACAAGGTTCAGGATGAGTTGAATCTGCTTTGACGTAGCACCTACTCGCGACTTCCTTGCACCGAGAACTTACGTGACTCCTTCGAGCAGATTCTTTTCCCTCGCGCTTTTTGACAAAAGAAGTTTCTTCAACCAGATTAATGGAGGCCGCCGGTGTTTATTGCCTAATCTTTAACAATGTGTCTTTGCGCTACTTTTACAGCACCGGTTGCTCCCAACAAAGAGGACATTGTGCGCGCCCTCAATGGCTCGCATGTTCAAGTCATGCCATCGGCCTGGCGATCGGGTGGATGCCCCCTGACGCGCCTGAGCATCGAGCACCGTTTGCTGCATGGGCAACAGCCGGAATGGATAGCTCACTGGAATCACACCAGCCCTGCAGCAGGTGTTTTGCCTCAGGTACGGGGTCTTCATATTCAGGCGTTAACCATAATTGTGCGGTGAGACATTCATGGTGAGGCCAAGAGCACTTCATACTTCCCGATTGTATTTTATTAACAATAACAATTTCATTCAATTGAATGGACACTCCAAGCGGGTTTCTGCCGTCGTCGTCGCCGTGAGGTTCCGTATAAATTCCAAGGGCAATAAAATCGTCGACGCGCGCCGTATGCTGTGTATGCGAGTGAAGGCCCGCGAGGGACGCGTACTTTCCAGAGAGCGAACGCACGGCGGAGAGCAAACGTGACTATTTCCGTCGCGTGAAAGGCCGTGGGGGGATGGGAGTAAGGGAGGGGGGGCGACGCCGTGCTGCGGTACCTACTGCGTATCTTGCGACCGGGCGCAAGGGAAACTGGAGACTCAATCTCGCACGCGAAAGGAGGAAAGCGGGAATGCAGCGCGGGAGGGAGGGGGTGCGGCTTCTACTCTGCCCGCAACTATGTGCTTGTACTTTGCGCGGCTGCAGGCGGTCGCGCGCACCGTGTCTTGAAGGCCGTCTGCACACGGCTCCTACCTTTGTATGCGGTGTGCTTTCGCCGCTAAGTTTCCGTTGAAGCGACACACCCACGAACCTTCGCTCGCTGCTGCGGCCACGCTTGCTCACGCTAGCGTTTTGACAGCGGTTGTCTGTGGTCATCTCGTGTGACCTATTCATGTTTGCTTGTGCGCGCTGACAGCATGCTTGTTAATACAGTTAGTAAGCGAATGTGTCCAAATATATACAGCTGATAAAACTGCTATACTTACTCCGTATAGCTCTCTACTGATTTGCTCTCGCAATTGAGGCTTCGCCTTTCAGGCGAAACTGAGACTTTTTAAAAAGTATTTCCTCTCAGTAAGTACGATCTAGAAGCTGCAGAACTGGAATACCTTGCAATAGTGGAAAACCTTGCAATAAGGCGTTACCGGGACAGAATGAAATTTTCTTCTTACTCTATAAAAGTCAATTAGGAATACATAAAACATTATATATTCTACCGGCTAGCCACCGCTGCAGGCGCTCTTATCACAACAAAAAGGTTAGAGATTTTTCCTGCAGGACCAAGGCATTTAAAAATCCCTTTTTCCCGCGCACCATTTCCACATGGAACGCATTACCCGCAACAACTGTTGACTGTCCTACGGTTTCATCCTTTCTTTCTGCACTTTGTTAATAAACCATAGCATTCATCCCTCGACTCTACCCGTCAAATCATGATTGTGAAAAGGTTTTCTTGTGCTGTTTGTTATGCAGATTCTTGTTGAGTCTGTGCTATCTTGTTTTATCTTACTCCATACTTGTGTTTTCTTTCCAATGCCCACTCGTTCCTAAGGCCTGGTTACAAGGCTGGCAGTACTTGTAAAATAAAATAAAAATAATTTTACTGTTGACTCAAGTAACGTCAACGTTGTATCACTTGCCTGCACAATCATAACCCTATTCTTTATTTTCTTTGTCTTATTCTTGATGTTATTACTATTGAGTTGACCCGCCTAATGGTGTGTGTCATTGATGCATTGATGATGTGCACCTACAAAATATAACTTAATGATTTCCGATTCTAGCAAAAGTTCCATTTTCCACTTGGCGCTTTTATCCCCACCCAATTAGTTGCCGAAGGAAACTGTTGTTATCACGCATGACCTTTTGAAAAGTTTTGTTTTTTACAAAGGCTCTACGTTATCCACACACATTTAATTTTGCATACCTATTTCCTGTGTAGTGTCCCCCCCCCCTCCCTTTCACCAAACTTGATCTTGATAGCAGCTACGCTTCTCTCAGTGAAGCTAAACTGTGTTCCGTTTTTAAAACTCAATTATAGCGCTCCGAAGTGCTTGAATACGCAATTTACTGCAAAAGTCACAATCCACACACACACACACTGGCCTTTTCCTACGTATCACTCATAACCTGCATCTTATTTTCGTCAAATACAAACCAAATACCTCGTGTAGCTTAGTGAAACTTACTACGTGTTTCGTGGCGTGAATTAAAGGAACTACGCAGGAAGCGAATATTCAGTAATACTAAATGTGGTGTGACGTAGATTTATCTCAGTACTTTAATGAAGTGCTGATCTGGGTGAGCTAGAATGGCGAATCTATCGTAGTTATCAGCACAGAAATCACACGAGGAGGAAAAACATCTGTCTATGTCTAGTCGTTTTCTTGTCCTCGCGTTAATTTCTGCACTGACAGCTACTATGGGTTCTCTCGGTACAATGGCAGTAAAATGCTTTCGAACACTTGCTCAAAGAACTTATTATAGGTAGCAATCAACTGGACACTCCTCAAATCTTACAATTCACCAAGCATAATAAGCTCCACATTCCATCCAAATTTCATTTTTAGCCTCTTTCAGGGCATTTGGGCACACGTTTCTTAAGACTCCTTAAAGTACATTTAATTGTGAAGCTGCGGAACGGTTGCATAGGTAATTTTCTACGAGGGCTGCAATTAACCTACAGATTTCACACTTTTGATACACGTCACTCGTAAATAGGCCCTCATTTTATACAAATGAAAAAAAAATCATGTATTTTATCTCTTTCAGGACAACAAAGAAACTTCATTAGTGTTCGATATCACGCCTCTAAAATGCAAACAAAAATCAAGGATTAGGCAATTTTTATTTAGCGTCTATTTAATGCACGCGGGTAGACATTTTCCTGCACATCACCCAGAACCCTCCACCAATATCCCTCGAAATATGAACTTTGAGTTAACTAGTTCTCTGAGCATATTGTGCAAACACGCATATAACGTTTTCGAGTGACTCAAATCTCACGAAGAGCTTCGCTGTAATAGGTAACTGCAATCTTTCGCTTTTCTCAAGCTGGGTTTGTAACGCAATGAAAACACGAGCTGTCGTGTCGAGTGAGCGAAAGTTCGTGAACTGCATGCAAACACATGTACCCTTATCTAAGCTGAGCTTCTCAACGTTTATCTTGAAAGGAACATTTTTAGGTTTCGCATATCAAGCGACTTTTTCCTGGTTATACGAGACTTTGAAAAAACCATTCTTTTAGAAACGACGGAGGATAATTGTCAAGGAGGAGGAGCAGAGAAGAAACGAGAAAGGCAGGGCTCTTAAAGATTATTGTCGAAGTGAGCGAATAGCTTATGCGGACTGCAGAAATAAAATGGACGCGCTAGAAAACCTCTCCTGGACAGAACATATGGATAACGGCGCAGCTAACGCCCTCCGCAAACTCTTTTTCCTTCGGCATGCTTTGAACCTCACACCCCCCAGTGTACGCTTTCTCACATAAAACACCATTATTCGTCGCATGTTAGAATATGCCGCCATAATCTCGGATCCCTTCACTAAAACTAACACCGCTAAATTAGAGAGAGTTAAAAAGAAAGCAGTACGGTTTATTTATAGCTCATATGGCCGTTCATCTATCACTCATCTACTTGATCAAAGTGGTTTGCTTTCAGTCTCTCATAGAAACCGCATCTGTCGTTTGAAATTATTTTTTTCAATTACTCAAAGGTAAATACAATTTTAACACATCCAACATTATATCTTACTCCTCTGGACATAACACAATACAAACGGAACGATTTAACTGTGACACCATTAAACGCTAGAATTAACTCCTATAAGTATTCCTATTAAATTTCCCCAAAACGATTACAGAGTGGAATAATCTTACCAATGAGGCAGTGTCACAAATGTCACTACAAATGTTTGAAAGCTATCTTTAATTTCTTAACATCGTTTGTACTACATTATATCCTTGTGTTGCATTTGTGTCTTATATTTTTGCATTTCTGTTCCTTGATGTTGGCATATGATTTATTTATGAATTGATTTATGATTTCGTTTGGAATTATGTTTGCTGTTTCCAACGGCTCTTTACTTGTACACTGTGTGCCCACCCTGCCATGGTATTATAAAAGATCGCAGTATCAATAAATAAAAAAATACTTTTTAAGTAGACTGCTGTTGTCGATGACGGTGTTTGATGACGCTGTTTGATGAAGGCGACAAAAATTATCATCGACATGTTTTGAGACGGCCATAGAGCGTGATGAAGACGAGGGCAGCGGCGATGACAGTGACGATGGCAATGTAACAATGGTACAATAAAGACGATGCAGACCATGCAGACGACGACGACAGCGTGATCAAAATGGCACGACGACAATGAAATTACGACAGCGTGACGATCCAATGGCGGCGCATCTGCGCTTTCTTTTCCGCCCATTTATTGCACGGAAGTCAGATACTCCTCCGACCATTTGCTTTACATTAGTAGAAATCGCACGCATTGCCGGTGCTGGTAGAAGCTGAGGCTGAAGGAAAGATGAGTCGGCACATGTCGAGAAAAGATGCGCAGCGGACTACGGCTATACGAACGTGCGGGGAAACACGACACGGTGCCACAGCATCTAAACCTCGAGATGTGAAGAACGTACCCCAAAACTTAGTTGCGTGAGAGCACGTGATTCTGCATGGGCGAGGATAAAATCCGGCCGCTTAACACCACGGGTGAAAAAGTGGAAGAAAGCTAGAAGTTTTAAAATATTGCCGTACTGCATGTTTACTGCCTTTTAGTTATAACCCATGATGATCACACTGTCACAAACCGGCTGAACACGGCCAAACGCTTCACCACAGAGCACCCTCAGAGTTGAAAGAAGCGGGCTGCAGACAGCCATGAACCTAAAGCTGGCGACAATAGCGAGCATGGCAACAAAGGAGGAGGATAGCTTTGCGGGTAGCAGATACACACAGGTCGTCTGCATCCGTTTGCTGCTCACTGCATGGTTGCCGCCAAATCTAACGATGTTAGAAAAAGGAATAATAATAATAATAATAATAATAATAATAATAATAATAATAATAATAATAATAATAATAATAATAATAAAGTTAATGTCCATTATTGTGACGAGGGAGATCGGGAAGAAATGCTGAATTATCAGCTTGACTATAGTTCCGTTCTCCCTAAACGAAATACAGCACGTCAGAATGGCAATATACGACAAAAACAGACAGCATCGTACGCATCATCCTTGCGTGCAAGAAAAGAATTTGTACCGTACAGAGCAACTCTTGAGCATCTGCTGTGGGAATGCCAAGGGCTGACGAGTGGCAACGGGTAGGCAGCCTCTAGCGAAAGCCTCCGCGCGCGTTGGTGTGCTGGGCTGCTCAGCTCAGCCCCAGAAGATCAACTGTGGGCCCTCCAGCGGGCCGACGACGCCTCCAGAGCCCAAGGGCTCGTGGCAGACGCCTAGGCAGGATGAAGCCAACCATATTAAGTTGCCGGACGAAAATAAAGTTTTCACCTACCTACCTACCATACACAAAAAACAAGAATAAAAATTAAATAAATAAAAACATTATTAAGCAGTAAATCTCAACACTCTTGTGCTAGTGCAAAACATGTCACTCCACTATGCGCACCAGTCACATTATGAAGTCATCTTGAAAGGAAAAAGCAAACAGGCAAACACAGACAACAAGCAAACACTAGACAAGCAAGGGGCAAACGAAAAAGAAAACGAAGTTTTTGGAGTGGCACAAACAAGCAAAGTCTAACTGAAAACAAGACACTGTGTAGACTAATTGCAATAAATGTTTCAGTAATATGTAAGGCGCGAAAATCAGAGTCCGACGTCTCCCTTTTTTTCCATCTGTTGCACAAGTTTTACTGCTCATCGCTTAATCGACCGCCTTACATCTCAGCCCCGTCACGCATATCGAATCGCATTGGTCATCTCTTTCAAGTTGGCCGTCCACGAGGCCATATGACGACATCTGGAGCATCATTTTCCTACACAGCAGCCAGTGACTGGAACGGCCTTCCAGCAAACATTGCCACAATCGGCTCCCAAAGACAATTTTTGACGCTTTATGTCATCATCGGAATTCTTGAACATCTGTTCAGCATGAAATGCTTTTAGCTCCCGTTGTCCGTCACCTTCAACAGACCTTTAGCCAAAATCCAGAGCCGCTATCCGGGCACTCAAGACGAGAATGAAACGAGAACATCCGGGCATTGTTGCAAGAGCAAAACCAGATCATCCGGGCGTCCAGTAAAAACTTTAAAAAATGCGGTCTCTGGCTCCCAAACCCTTGTACAGGACAGCAATACCTACGCTAGTTACTGCCCAAACAAGTTACAGAAAAATATTGCTTCCGATTGCTTTCCAATGTTTGTTCACAATATCACTGAAGCTGTAACTTCTAGTACGCTGAAGTTAAATTTCTCATTTACAATAGCGACGTTCAAAAGACAGATAGAGGGCACCTGATTGTCATCTTTTGGCGCTGAGACAAGGTTGCCTGTGCTCATTTCAACGCCAGTGGTCCGTGAATTCCGCGACGTGGGTTTTGCGCCACCTCTTTCGAAAGATGGCGCCTCCATGCGTGGCCTGGCCGGCGGCGTCCGGCGCGCCGCGGATGGTTGCTTGGCCGAGACGAGACTTGCAACGAGGTTCAGTTCAAAACAGGTGCATTTCGGCTCAGCAAGCTTTCAGGCCTGAGTATCGGCTACAGTGTACTATAGAATGTTTTACAGTGGGTCGAGCGGAGGCGCATCCGACTGCGCGTCGCTACCCGCTTTGGAAGAAAGTAGCGGCGGCGCTGTCGTCGCCCGCACTTGAAGCGAGTGTGCGCCGCTTCTGCGTCTGCACGTTGTTTTTCGATGTCGTCGTCGCGGAACGTCGCTTCTTTCGCGCCTTTTTCTGCGTCAGTGTTTATGATGCCGCCCAAGCGGCGGTTAAACCACTGTTACGTGCCAGACTGTGCAACTGGTTATGCAAGAACAGCCCAGGAGCGCAAGTTATCGCTTCTTAAGGCTCCGAAAGATGAACACCAAAGGCTTCCTCATATTGGCAATGCCTTTAGCGCAATTCAAGAAAGACAGGGACGTGACAGAGACACGGGATAGCGCTGTCCTGTGTCTGTGTCACATCCCTGTCTTTTTTAATTGCGCTAGAGGCTTTGCCAATATGAGGAAACCGTACCAACTAGCCCAAGAATCAGCCTTGTTGAACCAAAGGCTTGTTTGGCAGCGAAATCTCCACAGGTTTGACAAGCCGCTGGACCCTGGTTGAGCTGTTGGTGAACTGCACTTCGAGCCGCATTTTATCTTGAGGCATTATGTCCACATGATCAATGAAACTGAACTTACAATTCCGAGGGGGACCCCAACGCTTGCTCCTAACGCTTGGTCCACTTTTATGTTAAAGGGTAAACAAGTCTCACTCGCCGTGGTTCCTCAGTGGTTACGGTGTTGGGCTGCTGAGCACGAGGTTGCGGGATCGAATCCCGGTCACGGTGGCCGTATTTCGATGGGGGCGAAATGCAGAAAACACCCGTGTACTTGGATTTAGGTGCACGTTAAAGAACCCCAGGTGGTCCAAATTTATCCGGAGTCCCCCACTACGGCGTGTCTCATAATCAGATGGTCGTTTTGGCACGTATAACCTCATATACTATTATTATTATTATTATTATTATTATTATTATTATTATTATTATTATTATTATTATTATTATTATTATTCAAGTCTCGTAATGCAGCGCGGAGAAAGTCGCACCAACAATTGAAGCTTAGTCGCTTATGAGGGTAATTATACCAAGCCGTTGGACAGTGGTCGAGCAAATTGTGTAAATAAAGTGCATTGGTGTGCTATATCAAAACTTTGTTGTTTAATAATTGTTCATAACTCTACGAGCAAATACACGCAAAGTGCCTCGAGCGGCCAATCGCGCGGCAATTTTGCGTGTGCTCGCGGGCTTCTATCAAGCTCGAAAAAACACTTTTATGTAGCACGTATTCAGCAACAGAAACCTGTCTCGGGAGTTTTTTATGTTGCTCTTCAATTTTCTCATTGACACTTTTCATCTCATTGTAATATTTGAGAAGTTGATTAATTAAGACTAATATGTAATTAGGCGGAATGCAAAAAAATAAGCTGGGCATCTCCAGGCGATGGCAAACAACAATACATTGGTTCTGTCCCGCTACGTGGCATCTGCATATTCTTAAATCTTGGTGCAAGATAGTTCGGACACTTTGCATATTGCAGTCGGCTATCCAGCTCAGCCACTCTCGTAAATCACGGTAAGCGTTCGCAAATGCTCATTTTAAGCTTTGCACGTTCGTATAACAAACAGTGTCGATAATAAGCCAGGCAAACTGCAACGAATACCCCTGCGAAATGTGAAGTATTGCGGCTATGTCTCTATATACCAGACGATTCCACAACTACTACGCTCGCAAGCGACAGTATTTGAATTTTTCCATATGCATAACGAAGCTGCAAAAAATAAAAACCAGAAGCAAAAACATTTCTCCCTTGCTAGTCGTGCATTACTTCGTGGCGGTAAACTTCACCCGCCGAAAACGTTGGACGAAGTGGTTGTCCAAACAGCGCGACGGCCCGAAAACTGACGCGCTTTCAAGTGCGGCCGACTACAGCGCCGCCGCATCTTTCTTCCCCTCGAGGCCCTCTCCAGCGGAGGCGGTCGCGCCACGAGGAGATATTCTAGTTCACTATATCTCGAAACCAATCTGCTTTGCCGGTAGCCGTTTCATGCTTACATCTACTCTAGATTACTGGAGGGCCAGTATTTTTTTTTTTTTACTATATATACATGTATAACATGTTTGCTAGTTATGTCCGTAGTACGACTTCACTATACCTGTATCGCTTCTGTGTACTTCGTTAACATAGCTGTATAACTTATCCCTTATGTAATACCTCTTTTATTAGGGGTCTTTAAGGTAATAAAATGAAAAGAATGAAACTAACATAATTGCGAAAGTACGCTTATGATACCAGTTAACAGTATCGATATTTTATATTTCTGTTGTAGAAAAAGGTGCGTAGTGTATATTTTTCCCTTTTTTCTATGCACACATCATTGATCGTACAACAAAAAAGGTCAGTACTTGCAGCTTTCGTTTCAGAATCTGCTCTCCATAGTGAGTTCTTCATGCAGAGACCCACCATGCTTCGGTATTACGTGTGCGGTGCATACCTCTTTTTTTTTACATAAACTGGATCGATCGAATAAATAAATGTAAGTTGTTATTTACTTCTAATTTGTAGCTCGAACTGAAGATATATTTCCTCTATTCCCGAGGATATATTTTCCTGTAATTTATAAAATCTTTGTGTATTTCTTATACTTGTACTTCCACATAATAGGGGACAATATTTAACGCGTGACAAAAAAAAAACACGTTATATATAAGTAATTTATTTTAGGTGGTAAATTGTTCTTGTTTAAGAACAATTAGCCCGACGATTCTTACTATTCTGAATTCTATGTGATTTATGTGCTCGTGCCAGTTCATGCGCTCAGTAACTAATACGCCAAATGTTTTGAAGACGCTGAAAATTTCAATTTTAGAATAATTAAATATTATGTCTTCATCAATCTATGCAAATTTATTTTTGCGATAGTGCAGAGCCAGCTTAATTTTGTTTCTATTTATTCATAAAGGCATTGTATCTAGTTCATTCGTCGAGTTGGTGTAATGTTCTATTTGCATTTCTAATCAGCTCATTTGATGATAAATCAGAAAACAACAACGTAGGGCCGTCAGCATGCTCAGCAAATTGCCGGGTTTTATCTGTATTTACAATATCATTTATGTACCTAATAAACAAAGAAGGACCCAAGATGCTCCCTTGGGGAACACTGTATATCATGTGAATGATCAGTTATGATAGGTATTGCAGTCAATTTTCTGGGGAAGACGGTAATAATGATAAGAGCGTACCGAGAAAACGATACTTTTGAAGCTAATCAAAGGCTTTTGTATAGTCTGTGTAAATACCTAAACTTGTCCTTGATACACATCAAAATAAATTATTTTCCTTGAAGGAGAACGAGTTGCGGCGATACGTCTTTACGCAAACCAAATTTACGACAAGTTAATGTACTGTGCTTATCGCAGAATATGGACACGCTTTATAAAATGCCTTTATCAAGACCCTTACCAATAAAGCGGTAGAATAGAAATAGGTGTGTAATTAGCCATGTCATTTTGCTGACTTTTTTGTGTATAACTGTAACGTTTTCTGCTGGCATACTCGTATGTTGTGCAAAGAAAGTACGGAGATATTACATATGTGATACATTTATCCGGTGTAATTGTGATGTTATCAGTATCACGGCTAGAACTGTTATTAAGACCCTAGAAAACAGAATATTTCGGCATCCGCTATATGTTTTAGAAAGGAATACTTTCAATATACCTTCGAGCCCCTTCATCAAAAGTATCCCTAGATAAATCAATCAAAAAAATAATTGTTAAACGTCAACTAAGCAACTATTTGGTAATTCTTGCACTTCCGACATATATTTTAGTTCAACATTCGAGCTCTGAGAGCGGTTTAGTAAAACATTTGGCTTTTTCCGTGTGGCTTCCAAATTGTTGGAGGTCCAGGAAAAATATTCGCAGTGGTAGTTGTCCTTTGTGATTCTGAGCTCACGCGATTCGAGCTCACGCAATTCGCTAACAGAGCGTGGACAGTGCATGGTTTGCTTATTTTACAAAGCCTACGTAACAATTTATACGGATAACACTGCTCGTACAACTAAAAAAAAAACAATCCAGAAGCATACCCTAGGTACACACTACTTTAGTTTCCTTAAGCACTTTTTTTCGGTTAGAGCTACGGAACGGGTGAGTTCTAGTGCGGACAGTGAGCAAGGCCACGAGAAGCGCAATAGAGTACAAACACGAAGCGCTGCTAGCCACAACAGTTGTTGATAATAGCGCTTTGTGTGTGTATTCTTTGTGCGTTCTCGTGACCTTGTTCCCTGTCTGCGCTACAACTCACTTGTTTCAACATGAACAACCCACATCGCTACTCAGAGAGCTACGAAGCTTTTCTCTAAAAATATCAAGGTTATACTTTGGAAATTCTGGGAGAGGCACAGATATAGCTGCTTTTGTTCACTCAGCACATTTTTGTTAATAGATATGTGCCATTATGATCAATTATGAAAGCAATTAAACACCATGGCGTATATACCTGATATTCATGCATATTTGTAATGATTAAGTCAAGAAATTATGACGTTTGAGTTATTCGAGTGGCATCAGTGATCAGATTTCTACACCCAAGTGCGTGTAACAGTTTTTCAATTTCCCTCTTTGCAGAAGCCGATGCATGTGAGCATATTTAAATAAAAGCTACCACCTAAAATAAGATTGTATTTGTTTTCGCCCGCAAACGCAATTACCTGCTCAAGAAAAGCAAATGACCTTGGTATATTTTCATTGGGAGTCCACTGGGAGGTTTTCATTCGGAGTTTCCACTCCAGCAGAAAGCAGCAGCAGTCCCAGAGTATAGCCAGGCAGGGCCAGAATCTGTAATAACGTAGTTTCACAGTTTTAGCGTGGGGTGATGTGCTGCCGCTGCTGAAGGGAACAGCACCTTCGGCGATAGCGCCACAGAAGAATGGAGCAAGGGCGGACGAGTTTGCTGTATTTCGGACCAGCTCAGTCTGAAGAAAAGCATCGGCGGCGATGGGTGCATCGAACGGAGCTCATAGTTCGACTCTAGCACGCTCACAATTAATGACGGCGTTATTTTACGAAAAAGAAGTCCTACCCAATTATGTCGTCGACATGTGTGACGGGACAAGCACAAGCTCGACAATGTGGAGAACGGCCGGAATGGTAACTCGGGATGTACACTATTCAAAAGTCTAAGCGAGTCGGGGGTTGATAACGGGGAGAAAGCGAGAAAAGCGTTCGTTTAGTACAGACACGGCTGCTCCAATGTCAATCAGCGAGGCGGTAGGGACGCCATCTACCGTGACTGTGAACTGCTTTTCATCATCTTTGTCTAGTCTGCGCTCCTGTTTTAACGCGATAGCGTTAAGGGCCCTGTGTCGCAGAAAATCCGGCGTCGGGGTCGACGTGGTACGACTTAACCACAACCTACCGACGTGATGGCGTCGGGTTGTAATTTGATTATACTGATGTAATTTAATGTAAGTGATCAGTTGCCGGGAAGCCCGATAAGCAGCCAGGTATCTTTGGATGCATCGCGTTTAAGGGCGAAGCTTAAGCGTCCTCCAATTTTTTTAGGAGCGAAGCTCCTTAGGGTGTGGGTCAGTCCCTCCTCTGTAGTATATAGTAGTAGTAGTAGTAGTCGTCGTCGTAGTAGGTAGCCACGTCTACTTTTATGAAAAAAAAATTCCGAAAGTTGTGTCCGTAGCGCGAAATCGAACCAGGGACCCCTCGCTTCCGAACGCGCGGCGCTAACCACTACGCCACGAAGCGCACATGCACACACGCACCACGATGACAATAAATACCCAACATTAACGAAAGACTGCGCGTTTCTAACGCGTTTGTGCTAGCGCGTTACGGCCCGTGTAAGAAGCTGGTGTAAGACGTTGTGGCCTCCTCCGCCTTACCCCCGTATTCATAAACGTCCTCGACTTCAACCCAACGCTACCGCCTTGGGCAGCACGTTCGAAAGGCGTTGAATGCGGTGGCATGTCAAGTTCAGTTCGAGGAGCGTTTATGAATACGGGGGTTATACTTTCTAAGCAGTCATGTGATGGCGTCGGCAAACGCGGTGCACGTTCCGGCATTTGTAAACGGCTGCGTAAGACGCTGTGGCTTCTCCCCCTTACTGGAGAGTACTGCACGTTTCTAACGCGTTTGTGCTAGCGTCCCCTTAAGCGGGAGATGGTGCAATTATAATGAAGGGCGCTGTTATAAAATAGGAATGACGTCACATATGGCGCGTGTCATTGGTGGAAGTCAATAATTCGATTTAGTGCGGCGAGACTGGGCGAATTACACGGAAGATTCACGGTTTACATCATCATTCACCCCGTGGATATGCGGTGTTTTTTTGGTTGTTTTTTTTTCAAATATGTCTGTAAGCGTTTGGTTCAGGTGCCGCATGAAGCAATTTGTGAGCCGATGGTAGGGTGTAGTCAGATTCTGCGACGTCGAGTAAGACTTTTGAATGTCCTTCCAAAGGAAGCAAATGCGCTCCGCTCATTTAGGAGTAGCCGAGGTACCACAATGCGGGATTATGGCGTTATGGAGTAAGAAGCCCGCAACTTCAGTGGCGCAGCTATAGAGTGAGAGGTGCATGGGTACTTGAAAAGAAACCGCGTCGCATTGTTTATTACAACGGCGACCCGCTCATTTACGGAGGCAGGCAGGGGAACGAACCTAGCTATCGAGGGCAACAAAGTTAAATGGCTGAATTAAACATCGGGTCACTGAAGACGGCCAGCCTGCAAGAGTGTCTGCTTTGCCCGACGCTTAAAACTGAGCGTAGGTCCACTCTTCGTCGTACTACGTGGGACATGCCAGGTCGATAGCTTGCACAGCCATATCCCAAACGACACAACAAATGGTAGCTTCACATCGAGGACGTCCCTAAAGATCCACGCGTCACACATCCAAATGAAGACGTAGTGGATCTTCCAGCTACGTTTAATTTAGTAAGGTCCGGAAAATTTCGTCATCACGGACATGATTGCGATGTCGAATCACCATGCCAATCACCAGGCGACGGCCGGCTAGGTAGCTGCGTGTCTACTTCTCAGATGGGTGCTCTCTCTAAGTTTGCATAAAATTTTAGGTTAGGCCACTAGGGACGTCCCAGGACATCGTACCCAAACCTTTGTGGCCCACACATATGAATAGTTAGCCTCCCAAAGGTTTGGTCTTTTAGTTTCCTGGAAATAGACACTTACGTTTTCTGATATATGGTCAAGTTATAAGGCAAAGCTAGAACGTCTCTAGGTCATACAAACACCGTACTTGGTGTATGTTCTGACAGTGTTGACCTTGGAAACTCAGCGCCGTTGTCTGTTCCTTTCTTACATATGTCCGGTTATTTTGCTCTACATCAGCTCGAGTCTTCGCAAACTTAGTGGAATACTTAGCCTGTGCCAGGTGGAACCTGTTGAAGAAGGGAACTACCGAGCGCATATCCATAGGCGTGCGCAGGAGTTCTCATTAGGGGGGGGGGGGGGGGGGGGAGGTTTCCTCAGAGCGCCCCCCTCCTTTCTATCAAGGCACTCCCACTGATGTCCTTCCGCTCATATTGTAATGCTGAGACGAGATATGGTTATGAAACGTTTATTTACACAATAATGAATTGATACATATACAAAATATTATTAAGCAGTTGGTTTCACTTTCTTGTGAAACGTCCGCAAATAAAGGCAGTCCCTGCGCACCTGAGGCGTCAATGACACAACGCGCGTACAAAGAATTTTTATTCTTTCTATACCAGAGAAAGATACGACACATATGCCATCTTTATCAGCACAGAATATTTGAAAATATTGCGTCAACGTGACTCTGCTAGTATGAAAAATATAGTATACATACAGGGCAAACGCATGGGTGCACCTACACATGGTGAAAGCTGTCATATGGCGTCTGCAACGTTCATGGAGAGGACGAAAAGCGCCACCCAATACACAACGTAATGGCAACGCTTAAAAGCACGAGAATATGCCGCAGAACAAAAATACGAGAAACAGCAAGTTACAATATTTAGTAATTATTGAAGATAAACGCTATGACATGCCATTTTTCTTTTTCTTCTGAACATCCAAATGTACAGTTGATAATCTTACTGTCTGGCGCTTGATAGAAACATGTAATAGAAACAAGGGCTATAATTACGTTTTTTGAATTTGAATTGAATTGAATTTTATTCCGCAACAAGAAAAAGTTACGAGGAGGGCAGGTAAAAGCTGTAAGAACAGCTTGAGGTGCCCTGAGCCCCCTAGCACACGGGGAAGCATAAAAGCGTGCGGCTAAGGAAGTACAACCTACTAAGCAAACACTTAAAAAAGATATAAAACGTCACTTGAAAAGGGGATTACGAAGCAGTCATAAAGAAAAAGGAAATCATCGTATCACATCATTATACAAACATTAAACGCAGTTGTTTTGGTGATGTACTAGATATGTCAATGTTTTGCACAAGATAACACGCACGCATTATGTCATGCTCAACAAACATTATACAAACTAATGGATATGTTATGTGGTGGTAAAAATATTTTATGACTAGATTACTAAAAATGTGTAGCACGTGGGAAATATAGTACTTTTCACCAATCGTGAAAAGTCCAAAGCAAAAATCCACGCGATTTTGTCGCGAACTGTTCGATGACTGACTCAGAACTTGTTGACAATGCAATCTGTTGCTCAACGAACGGTAAAAGCAGCCACCGAAGCCGGTCATGACTCATAGTTGATCTCAGCTCTGTTTTCACAATGGCGAGCTTTGAAAACGTCCGCTCGCATGAGCAGCTAGTGACAGGGACAACTGCAAAGCCTTTAAGGATTTTAAAAAAGTCCTTATAAACTAACGCTCCCAGGACGTTTTGTTGCAACCAGTCTAGCCATTCATTACAGTCACCGAGCTTTATGTGCTCTGTGCTAACCTGTGGCTTCAGTAAGCGGAGCTCAGCCCCCAAGTTGTCAGACTGCACGTCCAAATACTTAGTGACAACGTCTATGTCCTCGTCATTGGCAGTGAGGCGCAGAATGTTCATTATCGCAGATATGAAAACGACGGTCTCCTGCGTGAGTCGTGCCTCAATTCCTTCAACGAAAGCATCAAGCATGGGGTAAAAAACGCTGACGCTGAGTTTTTCCTCCTTTGTTTCGTGAAAAAAACTGACTGGCGAAGTTCACGTCTGCGCGTCTAGACACTTTCCTCTGTCTCACAGCAGGAATACTTATCCTGCGAGTCTGGCATATCTCTGTGGCACCTTCAAACATCTTTGTAAATGCACTCTCGTCCAGCCTCATTTCCTTGAGAGCTTCTTGGAGATTTTTCACTCCCTGGAACGCAGTAAGAAGATTTAATTTGGGGTCCTGGAGCATGCGGCTAACCTTGAGAACAATCTGCAGCACAGGATGGGCCATTTCTTTACAGAATGAAAACTCGAAGCTTTCCAGTTGTGCGAGAAGTCCTTTTGCTTTTGCTCGCGTTTCCGAATGCTGCGTGTTTTTCATGATTTCTCTACGGCGTCTACCAAGGCGCAGTAGTTATCCCGCACTGCTTTGACGGCTTCTGCCCGGCAAGCCCATCTGGTTGCGGACAAAGATTTAAGCGTCGTTATACCTGTGCCTAACGCCGAAGATATATGCTCAAAAATTGCGTGACGCACTGGGCTAGATTCTATGAAGTTGTATGCTAGCTGCAAGGTGCCGAAGAAATCAAAAAGAATTTTTTTCTCGGCCCTTGACAAACAGGAATTAACGAGAGCCAGATTCAAACAGTGAGCGTAACAATGGACGTATAATATTCTGTTGTTTTTCTCTTTGCATTTGGCTTGCACCCCTGAAATGTGCCCTGACATGGCAGCAGCGTCATCGAAGCAAACAGAGTTCACTGATGTCCACGTGATTTTGAGAACACCTAGAACTCGCTCCAGTGCCGAGAATATTGAGCTGCTCTCAACACTAAGAAGTCGCTCTAGTGCGGTGAACACTTCTACGGGCTGGTTATTCTCCTCACTGAAGTACCTTATTACAACAGACAACTGCTCGTGGTGTCCACAGTCACTAGTCTCATCGCATATGAGAGACACAGTTTTTTTTTCCAGGCAGTGAACAATAGATTGCATCATCGCAGCATGCAGTGCCTCAATGAGATCGTTCTGCGTTTTATGGCTGGTGTACAAAGCATTTTTCGGTCCAGAATCAAGGTGAGCTTGAAAGACCGGATCATATTACTTCAAGAGATTAAGAATCTCTAGGAACAAACATTTTTCTGTGCTTTCCTCGCTTTCGTTATGGCCTCTTTGCGAGTAGAATTACAACGTCAACAAAACGCTGTAAAAGTTCTCGGTTTCTTTTTCGTTTTTCTTCTCTCAAAACGACATGCGTCTCGTGATTCTCATCTAGCAGTTCACCTACAGATTTGCATTTTTGTAACAGGTCCAGCACAGGATGCTATTTAAGCGACTGTCGGACTTTTCATGAAGCCTGAACTTTTCTACGGCTTTCTTCCATTTGTTGAAGCCCACGGAGACGAATGCCGGATCTGAATGACCCTTCCACGCTGAACTCTGCTGCGGTAAATCGTCACAGTAGAATCAAAACGCAGCGTCTTTCTCTATGCCATATTCCAGCCAGTTGAACTCGTCGTACCAGCGCGCGCAAAACTTTCGCGTACCGTTCGCCGTTTGTTTCTGTGGGTAGCGATTCAAACGCGGCCGAATAGGACCACGCATAAGCCTGGTGCGCCTGTCAGTGTGAAGGTCGTCGCACGGCAACGGTCGCGAAGGGTCATCATCACTCGGTGCGCAGCTGAACGTATTCGTAGTAGAGCGCTGTTCTTCGTCGCAACTGAGTTCAGTCTGGCAGTTGTCGTCTCCTTGGCAAGAATGTGATACTTGAAGTGGGATGTCCATGAGGTGCTGATTTGAGGCCACCCGGTGGGATGGTTCACTGCCAGTGGCAGTCTCACATTCATGAGGTTCTGAAAGCAATTTTGGTCCTTAGCTCAGGCTACGAATACTACCAATTTGGAGCCCATTCTGTAAATTTAAACGCAAGCATGAAAATGAACAGCTTACCTGTAGAAAGGAGCCAAGCTCGTAGCCGGTCTCCTTGCACTTTCTCTTCAGCCGTTTTGTTCCGTCGGGAGTGCCGAAACTGAGCTCCAGAAGGCTTGCTCAGTGCCATGGCATCGCTTTCTGCACAGAAACATTTGTAAAGCTGGATGAGCTGCGGCAGCCGCGTAGACAGGATTTTTTTTTTTTTTTTTGGGGGGGGGTGGAGGGGAGAGGAGGGGGTCATATGATAATTTTTCTAGGCGAATCAGAAGCGGATGGGTTCGTTTACAAGTAAAGACGTGAATAAAGCCCATAAAGAGGAGTAAACCTGCAACTAGAAATGAAACAAAGTGTAACCCGCTGGTGTGCCTGTTGGGGAAACGAGGAAACGCATTTAAGAAACTCCCGAAAAAAATAACTCACGAATCACGCTTCCAAGAACAAGTAAACGACAAGGGATAGGGAAAAGTAAATATTTCTATGAGCGTTTTATTCAGTAATCAATTCACTCAGGTCTGGAAGAATTTTTGTAACTGATCCCTTTAAGGGGTTGCAATCGCCGGGCGGATTCCAAAGGCTGACGTATCTGCCCCCCGAAACGCCCCACGAAAGCACAGACAATTTTGAGGGGTGGTCCTTTTAGTGCGCCAGCGAACGCCGGTTGTAGACCAAAGACCGAGTCAGAGCCGAGAGTTGATAAGACAAACAAAATATATTCTCAGTTGAGGCAGTACAAACAACTCAAAACCATGCAGACTCTGCTGGTAACAATCACAACTCAATTCACATCGCAACTCACTCTATATCTCAGATAGTGCTTACAACCACGGGAACCAGCAGCAAATCACGCTACAAATGCAATCACATGCACTACAACCTATTAGAGAACACTTAAAGTCCTGAATATTCACAAAGTGAGCCCAGTCCGCAACTCTTGTAGAGTAACTCGAATGTTTCTCTTCCAGGAAACACTCACACAAACTCCAGCGCTGATCGCCGTTCCCTTCGTCGTCGGTCCCGAATGCCACTCTTCCAGGAGGCACTCTTCAGTCGCAGTTCCCACGACGTCGTCACTCGATTCTTCCAGAGCGACTGACACCAACCATCACCAAACACGTCTTCTTCTACCGACAGAACGACTCACACTTCAACGTAGTTCGCCATCGCTGCGGCTTACACCACATGGACTGGCTGACTGCTCCCCGCCGCTGCACCCTTTTATACCCTCGCGCCTGGCCTCCAGAAGGTTCTTGTGTCTTCTTTAGCGTGCAGGACAGTGGAAGCTAGTGAACGTTCTAGACTTCACTGGTATCTTCCATCCGTGGCGGCGCCACTCGGCGTCACGTGATGATTTTCTTTCGCGATCACACGATAGTTCAATAGAAGCCCGACGCGGCGGCCGTTTACAGGGGCGAGGAGGGTTTTTCGCCTACGGCTGGCCATAGACGGGTTGGCGCTGCGTCGCGGCGTCTTTTTGTGGCTGTTTTTATTGCGATAGCAATTATATGGACACTTCAACCGGATTTCTGCCGTCGCCGTCGTCGTTGCCGTGAGGTTCCCTATAGATAAAATCTTCGCCGCGCGCCGTATGCCCGAGCAGAAGCGTGCGGGGACGCGCGCTATCACGGAGAGCGAACGCACTCAGTCTCCGACGCGCAAGCAAGGAAGCGGGAAGCCAGCGCCGGAGGCAGCGCGGGGGGGGGGGGGGGGGGGGCGCACTTCTACTCTGCCAACAACCGCGCTCGTCGCTCGTCCGCACCCTCTCTTATCTCCACACGGCTCTGACCTTTATGCGCCGTGCATTCGCCGCTCAGTTTCCGTTGAAGCGATAGACCGCACGTGCCTTCGTCCGCTGCTTGCTGCCAGCGTTTTGACAGTCGTTGTCTGCAGTCATTCAGTGTGAACTATTCGTGTTTGTTTGTGCGCGCTCACACTCCGCTTGTTCATTCAGTCGGGCCACATTTTTCAACGCACGCTACACATGCAATGCTGCCCGGGTCGGCAGTGCAGCGCTACAGGTGTGTCCCTTCGCACGCGCTGCCCACGGGAAGCGCTTCTCATCAACACCACCGTTTCACACGCGCCTTCTCGTGGTCATCGAGTCTCTCTTCATGTCGGTCTACTTACGGCGCAGCACACCTGCTTACTTAATCAGCTCATGTTTACTACAATTCACATTGCTACCAAAGCCGCTCACCTTACTTCGTATGACATTGCTGTGTTGCTATCGCATTCATTGCTTCGCCCTTAGGGCGAAACTGTGACATTTTTTTCGTTGCGCGCACTAGAGGGAGTGAACATTGGCGTCGCTGTTTTATGCCGTCGGAAAAGAAACCATACCGCCGGCGCAGTCGCGCCCCGATGGTATGGTTTCTTTTTCGCGTACTACTTACTCCTCGGGATTCTCTCGTTCGCAATGCTATTGATGTCGTCGTACGTGGATTGTGCATGCCACAATTCAAATCTCACGAAGCGACATGGAATCAACTGCTACGCTCGAAAGGGCGTACTTTTACGACAATGGGCTGAACCGAAAAATCTACCCGTGTGCTCGCTGCGTTTCCGTACATAAACCAACGGAGACGCTAACAAGCTGTGTATTGCGCCTTTCAAAACGCAGATTTTTCGTAACGCTTTTCTGTCGGACTTTGGTATGTTTTATGCACGTGTAGGGGGAACAAACAAATAACAAGACAGTTTCAACGTTGTACGAAAATAAAATTGTAATATTATGAATTAAATATATATATACTCGGGAAGTTCATAAAATCGGGGAAGGTGTTCAGTTACTGTGGTATCGCATTTGCCATTAACTCATATAGGACGATAATAACATTGTCGCGGCACCCTTTTTGCTCTATGTGGGAGCGACAGCGTGCGAAGGAAAGCCGATGATGGCGGCCCATATCGCGCGCAAAGGAGGAAAGCGGGGATCAAGCGCGCCGTCTTCCGTCGCGCGCAAGGCACCGGGGGGAGGGATGGGAGGAGGCGTTCTTCTCCGGCAGCGGCTGCGTATGGCGCGGCTGCGCGTGCCTTATCTTGAAAGCGATCTGCGATGAATACACTCTTGGTGGGCCGCGGCCTCGCGTTGTTCGAGAGGCTGCACGGAGGCCGATTCACTCGCGGCTGGAGCCACATTTGCTCACTCTAGCGTTTTGACAGCGAGTTTCCGCGGTCATCGAGTGAGATGTGTTCATTTTTGCTGTTGCGCGTGTGACACCATGCTTGTTAATTGAGTTAGCAAGCGAATGTTTACAAGTATATATGGACCATAATACTACTATCCTTACTTCGTATAGCTGTCTACCAATTTGCTATCGCAATCGATGCTTCGCCTTTCGGGCGTAATTGCGACTATTTTTTGTGCATAAGCGTCCTATAGACTTCTGTGGTACCTATGTCGAGTCTATTTCTATAGACATTTGATGGAAATCAAAATTCTCGAAAATTGCTGATCTCGGAATGTCCACTGGTCATGTGGGGTCCATTGAGATGTTCGTGACACGCTAAGGTGTACCGCCGTTGGCTCATCGTGAACCTGGGCCATGATGGTGACAGGGCAGAAGAAACGAAAGTTGAGCAAGTTGGTAGTGCCTTTCAAGTGATAAGTGCCTCGAAGTGACAAGCAGTCAACTGACAAGAGGTCAGGACTGCTAGCAAGCGAACTACGACGATATAACAGGTCATCTTGCAGTACAACAAAAAATTGGAGGACGCTTAAGCTTCGCCTTGAAGAGTAGAATGCGATAGCGTTATCGGGACCCGTTCGCATCGCATCGTTCGCATACGCAAGTAGGCTTCATTCACTGCAACCATGAACGTGGGAAAGCCAGCTTACAAAGTCCAAGCTTCCGATCCCCTTAACCCTGTAATGCCCAACGTATCATATATGCTACGCAGAGTTTGAAGCCTCAAAATACTAAAGTCGGCTTCACTTTTAAACTGAAATGCATTGCTGGAAAGACGTTTTTCCAGGGGCAATATAAGTGGCCTTATATTAAAATGTGAAGGCCTTTGCACCTTTTTTTGTTATTTTATTAATTGTTTGCTATTGCCCCCACGCGCGCAGGTCTGGTAGAAATGCTGGAAAAGGGGTTTGTGTTTGAGTTTCCTCGCAGCAGAATTAGGTTCTTTCGTACATTCAAATTACAATCCGATGCCGACTGGTAAACAATCCAACGGCGAATCCGATGCCGAATGGTTAAGTCGTACTTTGCCATTTTTCTGATGGATTTCACTGTGAGAACTTCAATTTTTGTTCACCAAAACCTTGCACCACTTGGAGGGCCGGCGCGGTCGATCTGGTTGGATTATTTTCTCCGACATTTCGATGACATACTAATAGGAACGGCCCTCATTTTCACTGCACTACCTCCGGGTTCGGCCGATGTTTTTTTAGACCGCAGAAACATAGGAATTGGTCCACTAAAAAGGCTAGAAATCCAGATACCGGATACAGAAAAGCGGGGTGAGGGTAACTCGCTAAGAAATACATTCTGTTTAGAAACGGCTGTATTTCGTGAGAATAACGCGGAGTCACAAATTATGCAAATGCGCGAAATATGCCAGCGTTAGACTGTATATCTGTAACATCACGAAGATGGCTGAGAACGGTGATAGGTGGCCGAAGCGGAATTTCTAGGAGTTCCGTTTAAGTCTGACATCGCGAAACACGCGCAGAATAGCGCAGCGTGCCTCGAGCCAGAAAGAATGCATGGCGTCATGAAGATCCAGAGAGCTCAGAGCACCGCTTGTCATGGTGGCTATAGACCTGGCATTCATTTAATCATTGATTCTACAGCGTCGCGCAATAATATTCTAAGCTGCTACTTTGTTGTTAAAACTTGTATGTTACTGTTAAGTAGCTTGAAAATCGCAATAAGAACTGCTCCTTTTGAAACCCCGTCAGGTAAATGTTGAAATAGCAATAATGAAACACATATGTGTTCGAACGTTCAGGTCAGGAAAGCGGTTATTTGCGCAATTTAGTTCGCTGATTACACAGTTTCCGACACAAGGTATCAGTCTCAGTGTTGCAGGAAGGTGTTATTCTCTTTATTATTTTTGAACTAGTAAAGATGGAGCAATTCATACATGCATTATTATTCCGAAACACAACATCTAACTACGGCCAGTGGAACACAAAGTACCATTCACGTGTTCCGCGCATATGTTAAATAATGCACCGCTTTTTAAATGTCTGCTCTCTGTTTTGCATTCAACACAGGACCTTCCCGATGTACTTCTGGGAGGACTTCAGGCCGAGACTTGGTACGTGGTTCGCCTGATGGCCGCCAATGCTGCAGGCCTCACCAAAGTCAAGTACGACGTCATGACACCAAGCGCTCTGGGTAAGAATTTTGTTACTGCCGCACAAAAAGCTCCCATTCGGTTCCCAGGCTTTGTAACGACTATAGCTTAGAGCTGATACACACCGGCATAGTGATGTCTTTGCATACAATTGACGACTGCATACACTCGTCTCAATATATGCCACTTGTGTCACCTGACTTTTTAAATGGCAGTTATTGCGCGTAAGTGCACTTGTCATCTAAACAGCATAATTTCATATACGCATGGTGCCATACAAACTGACTTCTTGCGCGTTTCTCTCATTTCGGGAGAGAGAATATCAAGGAAATCGATCGGTGCTGCCCCGCTGGCGCGGGCTGTGCCGTGACCGCGCGAGCATTACATAGGCAGCGTGAATAAATACCATGCCACAACGCGTTGGGTCTCTATTTACATGTGACTTCGAGAGAAAGTAAGATTTACTTAAGATAGCAGTAACATAGAGGAGCAGCCATATAAAACGTCTCTGCAAATATTTTTTTCTTTACTTTTTTGCCATGGGCACTATATGGACACTCAGACAACTGTTCACCGTTGTCGTGGCCATCGCCATGTGGATTAGGGTGTGTATCAGTGTATATGTCCTCCTGAGCCCAGAAGACCACGTCTTTGCCGGCCTCCGTGGCGACGACATGGAATATTGGCTCGAGCAATACAACAGAGCAAGCTAAGTGAACCATTGGAACCACACGCACAAACTGCGGTATCTCGCTTTTTACCTCACCGAAGTTGCGAAGACGTGGTTCTTTAACCACGAAAGTGACTTTTCGGACTGGCCATCATACACCCAGCGATTTCGCCAGATATTCGACATGTCCTCTGGACGCTCCGAAGTCGCGAAACAGCAGCTGGCAACGCGCATACAAGAACAGGACGAGACCTATACATCCTACATTGAGGACGTCCTCGCTCTCTGCCGCCGTACACAGAGTGACATGGCGGAAGCTGACCGCGTTGGCCACTTACTAAAGGGCATCAACACAGTCGCCTTCAATGCTCTCGTCATTCAGAACCCAAACAGCGTTTGCTATATTATCACAGCATGCCAACCTCTTGACGCGCTCCAGTCCATTCACGACCATCGTCTCAACGGTGATGCTGAGTTGCGAGCCCTGATACGCACTCTCATCAGGGAGGAACTTCACGGACACCTTTCTGGACCTGCGACGCTTGCAACCGTTCGCCCCGCTCCTTATGGACTGCATGACATCATCAAGTACGAACTGGCGTCGATGACAAACGCCGAAATTTACAAGTCTACTGCACCATTTCGTCCGCCAAGTTATCCCGAAATTGCCTCCCGGCCTCACTCGACCGTCCAGTCTCCACCTGCAGAAGCTTACTGCGACCCCCTATCTTCGCTGGCAGCGAATACTCCTGCACAGCGAATACTGTTTCGCACCCTGTTTGTTTCTACTGCGGTATTCACGGCCACATTTCTCGCTACTGCCGTCGGCGTCAGCAAGATGAAAGGCGGGGCTACGCTATCTTTGAGCGAGACAGGCCACCTGGGTTAGATTCCTACGTTCCCGGACCGTATACAACCTCTTCTGGCCGCTCTCCTTCACCTTCCCAGGACATGGATCGAGCTTCCCGCTCTCCCCGGCGTCCCTCTCCTTCACCTCACCGCCATTCCTCATAGCCCTTGCGTGCTACTTCCCATATTGTGGACACCCGTTCAGAAAACTAGAGGCTGCAGTTTTTGAATGAGAAACTGCATCGTATTGGACTATCCCAATTAATCAAGGTGTTTCTGTCGACGCCCTTGTAGATACATGGACCCGCTATTTCTGTTATCCATCGTGAACTGTGCTTCCGTATGCAAACGCCGTATGTTGGTCCGGTTCTATGTGGTGCGAATTACGTTCCCATCTACTCTATCGAACAGTGCACAGCTCGCGTTCTGATAGACGGTATTCGTCACCATGTATACCTTGCGGAGCTTTCGACGTGCGCTCATCACGTGATATTAGGATGGGATTTCATATCCGCTGCTTCTGCACTGATTTCGTGCGGCGACCCAAGGATTCACATCAGCGACACCGAGACTAATCCCGTTTTCGATTTCCAGCTTCCCAACCTCATTTGCAGCAGCAGATTTTATTATCCTACCAGACGAAGAACGTATTCTTACCATTGAGTCAAGAGAAATTGTCGACGGAGACGCATTCGTTGTACCTTCTCAGTGCTGCATTTCTGGAAGACTCGCCATCGCTTCGTGCTTGGTCCGGTTCTCGAGTAGCTATGCCAGCTTCACGACTTCTGAGCCACTGAAGGGTCTATTGTCGCCAAGCTCGCCGACGCCGCGCCGGTTTGTGTCGTCAGTGTTTCGCCTGCCACGTCTTCCGGGAATTGACAATTGTACTCCCGCAGAAGGCCGCACTAGTGCTATTAAGGCCACCTTGAGTGCAGATCTCAATCTGGCCCAGACCAATGCACTCTTGACCATTTTAATGAAGCATGAAGCTTGTTTTGACGTTTCTTCGTGACGCCTGAGTCAGACCACTGTAACTACTCATCGAATTGAAACAGACGGCTCTCGCATCACTCGCCATCGCCCGTACCATGTGCCACCTTCGGAGCAAAAATTTATAGAACAAGTGAACGACATGCTGCCACGCAACATTATAAGGCCTTCAGCAAGCCCTTGGCCTTCTCCCGTTGTGATTGTTAAAAAATGTCGCAGTTTCACCGGAAAGGCG
This sequence comes from Dermacentor silvarum, assembly GCF_013339745.2. Lineage (NCBI taxonomy): Eukaryota > Metazoa > Arthropoda > Arachnida > Ixodida > Ixodidae > Dermacentor > Dermacentor silvarum. Next base: position 888,494 of record NC_051159.1, read on the forward strand.
AAGCATCAATGGCGATAGGAAATTAGTAGAGAGCTATTCGGAGTATGGATAGTAGTTTTATCGGGTGCATAAAGTTGGACAGATTCGCTTACTAACTGAATTAACAAGCGTGGTGTCAGCGCGCACAAGCAAACATGAATAGATCACACTCAATGACCGCAGACAACGACTGTCAAAACGCTGGCGGTAAGCGCAGCCGCCGCAGCGAGCGAAGGTTCGTGCGCTCTATCTCTTCAATGGAAACTGAGCAGCGAATGCACAGCGCATACAAAGATCAGAGCCGTGTGGCGATCGCTTTCAAGATACGGTGCGGCGCAAAGTTCAAGCGCAGTTGTTGACAGAGTAGAAGCCGCCCCCCTCCCTCCCTCCCGCGCTGCCTTCCCGCTTTTCTCCTTTCGCGTGGGAGATTGAGTGGCCAGGTCCCTTGCGCCCGGTCGCAAAATACGCATTTGGTGCCGCAGCACAGCATCGCCTCGCCTCCAGCCCTCCTATACCCCCACGGCCCCTCGCGCAACGGAAGTCGCGCTTGCTTTCCGCCGTGCGTTCGCTCGCCGTGATAGCGCGCGTCCCTCGCGCGCTTTCACTCGCGCATACTGCGCGCGGCGACGATTTATCTCCCTTGGACTTTATACGGAACGTCACGGCAACGCCGACGGCAGAAATATGGTCGAAGTGTCCATATAATTGCTATCGAAATAAAAAATGATGGTTCTGTGCGCTTTCGCATCGATTGTAGGGCGCTAAACAATATTACCCTTAAGGATGTTTATCGAATGCCTCGAATCGACGATGCTTTGGATACCTTACAATGTGCCGAGTATTCTTCGAATCTTGACTTGCACTCTGGATATTGGCAGATTCCATTGCATGAGCCGGATAAAGAAAAGACTGCGTGTACTACACCTGATGGCCTTTTCGAGTTTAACGTTATGCCTTTTGGACTGTACAATGCACCAGCTACGTTTGAACGTATGATAGATACAGTACTCCGTGGCTTAAAATGGAAGACCTGCATTTGTTACTTGGACGACATTGTAATCTTTTCGTCGAGTTTCTTCCAGCACCTACAACGTCTAGACCAAGTTTTCGCGTGTCTAGCAAAGGCTGGTTTCCAACTGAATACTAAAAAGTGTCGCTTTGCAAGCCGAAGCAATAAAGTATTGCATTGCTGCAGTGCTGCAATTTCCGCCACCAATCACACTTAAAGAACTCTGCAGCTTTCTAGGACTAGCGTCCTACTTCTGCCTCTTTGTCCGTGACTTCGCCACCATCGCCGCTCCTCTGCAAAAATTTCTGATTTCAAGAGCGTCCTTTGTGTGGTCGGACGAGTGTGAAGCCGCCTTCCAGACCGTCAAACGATTTCTCACGTTAGGGCCCGTGCTCCGTCATTTCGATGCAACCGCCCCTACTATTCTACACACGGATGCCAGTGGCCATGGAATTGGCGCTGTCCTGCTGCAGCGGAATCAGAATTCTGAAGAGCAAGTTGTGGCTTATACAAGTCGCGCTCTTTCTCCTGCTGAGTGCAACTGCACAATCACAGAGCACGAATGCCTCGCCGTCGTGTGGTCAATAGAAAAATTTCCACCCTAACTCTACGGCCGCCATTTCACAATTGTGACCAACCACCATGCTCTCTGTTGGTTGTCATCCCTGAAAACCCCGCAGGGGCGTCTGCGCAAGTAGGAGTTTGGTGTGTCGCGACACCACGGACCCGAGCACATGGGGGTTGGACCCTACCGCGTCTATCGAGCGCGGCTTAGCCGTGTCCGGGGAAAAGGGAATCCTGGAGGTTGAGCCGAAGCCGGGTGTTTGGAGTTTGATGGCCCCCTGGCGGAGGCAACACACCTCTTTGGCCTCGGCTTCACGTAGATGGCACCCCCGGACTGATCCACCCGGGGGAAATCAGTAGTTGCCTTTTCCTGTCTCTCTCTCTCCCTCCAACCTTCGTCTTTCTCTCTCACTTTCCATCTCTCCTGTCTTCACTTCGTTTTACTTCCATTTTTCCAGGCAGCAAGGGTTAAGCTGGTGTAGTTTATCCATCGTTGGGTCTATTATATTAGGTTATAGTGGCTATGTACAGCTGGCGTCTGCATCTCCTTCGGGTCTTGTAGCGTCCCCTTGTTGGGCTCGGTGGTGGGCGGCTGGCATAGCTACCGAAATCATTGTTACCTTATGGCTTTATCGTCATTCCCCCTACTCCCTGATCGCTCTCACAAACGAGGGCGCACCGAAGATATTTTTCAATTCAATGGCAGCAAATTGCAAAACTTTCCCAAATTTCCCCAGATTTCTGATAAACCAGAAAAGACGGTGAGAATGATCTCACCCTTTCTCGTTTCGAAAAGTCTGACCGAAGCTCTTGGAGCAGGCTACAAAGCGTCGAACTTAGCTAGTGGCGACCTCCTTTTGGAACTCCGCGATGTGAAACAGCACGAAAAGCTTCCTAACCTAGTGTCATTTGGGGAGATCCCGGTGACAATATCCCCACACCGAACTATGAACACCAGCCGTGGTGTTGTCTCCGACGATGACCTCATGGAACTGACAGAAGCTGAACTGCTGGAAAGCTGAAGCGAGCAAAACGTGATCACTGTTAAAGGAATCATGCTAAGACGGGACGGCAAAGAGATCAAAACCAAGCATATAGTACTTTTGGCTCAAGCATCCTGCCCGAGACAATCGAGGCAGGCTATGTAAAGCTACGGGTTAGACCCTATGTACCAAACCCTCTTCGTTGCTTCAAGTGCCAGCGTTTCGGCCACAGTTCCCAGAACTACCAAGGCCGACAGAAATGTGCTAAATGTAGTTCCGGTGATCATGCCTCTGAAACATGTGAAAACACTCTACACTGCGTCAATTGGGATGGCGAGCGTGCCGCATACTCGCGGTCATGCCCGTCTTGTAAGAAAGAAAAAGAAATAGTCACGATCAAAGTAAAGGAAAACATAACTTTCAAAGAGGCTCGCAGGCGGGTGTCATACCTGCCTAAAGTCAGTTTTGCCGAGGTGGCGCGTCAGGGGGCAGCGCCACAGCGGCACCCGGCGGCTGTCCGGTCCACAGAGTGAGCCGGCGGTGACGCCATCCGCCCCCTCGGCGGCTGCGGCTAGCGCTGCTCCGCCATCTCAGAACAAGGGACCATCAACCACCGGGCTGGTGGCCTCCAGGGCCTCGTCCCTCGAGACGAGGCTTTCACGTCAAACGAACCGCTCGCAAGAGCGCGTGTCTAGCGCCCCGCAAGAGGCAATGGACACAACCGGCCAGACAGCGCCACCAGCGCCAGAGGAGCGGCGAGAATCTTTCGACCGCTCCAGAAAAGAAAGAGCTCGTGTCACGTTGCCTGCAAAGGGCCCCGAGAGCTAATATTCATCTCTTAAACACACAGCACAAACACATTTGTCATTATGGAGACACAAATACTACAGTGGAATGTCAGAGGACTTCTTCACAACCTGGACGATATTACAGAACTCCTACACAAACACAATCCAAAGTTGCTGTGCATTCAAGAGACGCATCTGAAACCCACAAATAAAATCTTTCTTCGTCAATACACCATCTACCGCAAAGACCGTGACGTGGCGAACGCCTCGTCTGGTGGTGTAGCAATAGGTGCCGACAAGTCTGTAGCTTGTCAATATGTCGCCCTTAAGACGCCCCTAGAGGCAGTGTCAGTTGGGGCAATTCTTTTCAGTAAGTTGATAACCGTATGCACCATTTATATACCCCCGAATCATCATCTCGAGAACACATATTTCCATAACCTCATTGATCAGCTTCCCGAACCCTACACACTCGTGGTAGATTTTAACGCTCATAACACGATGTGGGGAGACTCACGATGCGACACGAGAGGTAGATTCACAGAAAACTTCCTCGTAACCTCCGGTGCATGCCTCTTCAATAAAAAGGAGCCAACCTAATATGACCTTCATCACAATTCATACTCATCAATAGACTTGTCGATTGGTTCTGCTTCCCTTTTTTCTGACTTGGAATGGAGTGTAATCAAAAACCCATTCGGAAGTGACCACTTTCCAGTCACACTAAACTTAGTAACCCAATATAACTCCCCTCCGCATGTGCCTAGGTGGAAACTAGCCTACGCCGACTGGAAACTTTTTAAAGAATCGACATTTATATCACGAGATTTTATCAGCGAATTTAGCATAGACGACGCAGTAGCGTATTTTACCGCTTTTATCATCGACGCAGCAAACAAGTTCATTCCACAATCAAGCGGTAGCTCATCCAAAAGACGATTGCCATGGTGGAATGGTGAGTGCAAGGAGGCGCGGAAAAAACAAAATAAAGCGTGGGGCATACTACGTCGATCCCCAACTGAAGAAAATTTGATAAAATTTAAACACACTAAATCACAAGGAAGGCGAACGCGATGACAAGCTAACAGGGCAAGCTGGGATAGGTTCCTATCCGGTATTAATTCATTCACACAAGAGGCAAAAGTATGGAATGGGCTCAGGAGGCTTAAGGGACAACAAATTCATCCATTTCCCCTGGTGGATAAAGAAGGAAATAAGTTGGAAGACCAGGCTGACGCTCTTGGTGAACACTTCGAGCGCGTGTGTGTCTAGTTCCACCCACTATTCGAAGAGCTTCCTGAAATATAAAGCAATAGAAGAACGTAAGCCTCTGAACCGGAAATGTAGCCCAAATGAACTTTATAACCGTCCTTTTGGCATTGCCGAACGTAAAGCCGCCTTGTCAGCTTGTCAGAGCTCTGCACCGGGTCCGGATAGAATCATGTACGATACGATTAAGCACTTGCACTGCGACACGCAAATCACACTACTCGCACTTTTCAATACCATCCGGGCTGCTGGGTATCTTCCATCTAAATGGAAAGAAGCTATTGTCAGCCCAGTTTTGAAGCACGGTAATGATACTTCATTGCTGACCAGCTACCAGCCTATAGCTCTTACGAGCTGCCTTTGCAAGCTTTTTGAGAAAATGATCAATCGCCGTCTTGCACATTTCTTAGAGTCGAACAAAATGATTGACCCATTTCAATGTGGCTTTAGGGAAGGCCGATCTACAACCGATCACCTCGTGCGCATCGAAGCAAACATCCGTGATGCATTTGTACACAAGCAGTATTTCTTGTCTATATTTATTGATATGGCAAAGGCGTACGATACATGGCGGTACGGTATCTTACGAGACCTTTCGCACATGGGCATTCGAGGGAATATGCTTGGCACTATAGAAAGCTACCTGCCTAACCGGATTTTTCGAGTCAGATTTGGTAACGTATTGTCCCGCCCATTTACACAAGAAACTGGTGTGCCACAAGGGGGCGTGCTTAGTTGCACCTTTTTCATTGTGAAAATGAATTCCCTTCACAAAGTCATTCCATCCTCAATGTTTTATTCAATATATGTCGATGATGTGCAATTCGGATTTAAGTCTTGTAACCTTGCAATATGCGAGCGTCAGGTTCAGCTCGGACTGAACAAAGTGTCAAAATGGGCAAATGAAAATGGTTTCAAGCTAAACCCTCTCAAAAGCTCCTGTACACTTTTCTCTAGAAAGAGAGGCCTAATACGAGATCCAGATATTATGCTGCATGGACAACACATACCAATCTACACTGAACACAAATTTTTAGGCATTATAATTGACACAAAACTAACCTTTATTTCTCATATCAAGTACTTCAAAGCTAAGTGCCTGAAAAGAATGAACATCCTGAAAATACTGTCACACACAACATGGGGTAGCGACAGAAAATGCCTCATGAACCTCTACAGGAGCCTTGTACGATCGCGGTTAGACTACGGCACAGTAGTGTATAACTCTGCTACCCCCAGTGCTCTGAGGATGCTGGACCCTATTCATCATCTTGGTATCCACCTCGCCACCGGTGCCTTCAGGAAAAGCCCTATTCAAAGCCTCTATGTCGAATCGAACGAATGGTCCCTTGATCTACTACGATCATATTCTACTTTTAATTACTTTCTGAAAGTACACACTGATAAAGACCATCCTTGTTATCCTACCATCAACGATATGACCTCTGCAACACTTTTTCATAACAAGCCTGCAGCGAGAGAGCCATTCTCACTCCGTGTGAGGAGGATGAGCGAAGATATAGATGTTCCGCTTCTTGAAAATCGCCTAATGGCTCCTGCTAAGCCGTTACCGCCGTGGTTGTGGCAGATCATTGACTGCGACACGTCATTTGTTGAGGTAACGAAGCACGCTCCAGAAGCCCACATTCGTATGCATTTTCGAGAGGTACAATTTAAGTACTCGTGCCCAGAATATTACACAAGTGCGTCTAAATCGCATGCCGGCGTGTCTTATGCAGCCGTCGGCCCATCCTATTCGGAATCAGATGTTCTTCACCATCATACAAGCATCTTTACACCAGAGGCGTATGCACTATGGTGCGCTGCGAAACACATCAAGCAGTTAAAACTACATAAGGCGGTCATATATACAGACTCGTTAAGCGTGGTTAAAACAATGATGTCATGCTGCAAACACAAAGATCCAGTAATTGCAGAACTTTTCTCACTCCTATGTACTATTTATGCCTCTGGCCAACATGTAACGATATGCTGGGTGCCTGGACACAGAGGTATTGAAGGTGACGTGCTAGCAGACCGAATGGCAACTTCCTTAGATACAAAATATTGCAACATGTCCATAGGTGTTTCAGTTCTATAGACCTAAAGCCATATTTGCGGAAAAAACTGAGAACGCACTGGCAACTTAAGTGGGACGCTGAAATCCTTAATAAGCTCCACGTGATTAAGCCACATTTAGGGTACTGGCCATCACTGACCAACTCGAGACGAAGTGATGTCCTATTCTGTCGTCTAAGAATAGGGCACACTTATGGTACACATAGTTTTTTGTTGACTGGCGGTGAACCTCCAATGTGTAGTAGATGTGGAACACCCTCAGTGTTCAGTATGTCTTCCTGGAATGTCGCGAAGCACAAGCCGAGCGGAAAAAACACTTCCCTTTAGCATATAGGCAGTGTATACCACTTCACCTGAGACTGTTTCTAGGCAGAGAACCGCTTTACTACATGAAATCTGTTTTAGCATTCTTAAATGACGTCCATACGCTCAAAGTATTCTGCCCAAGAAATTCGTACCACGGCCTCCTGCGAGAGGCCGCTGTTGCGATGTCAGCCCTTGTTTATAGCACATGCCTCCGGCCCCTTGTACTCAAGGTACCTGGTGAGGCTGTTGTGCTACTCGTTGTCAAGCATCACCTTTTTATTTTTAAATACATGTTACCACAACCTTGTTGCAAATTTCATACTCATAGCATACGCCACTTCAGTCACTACCATTATTTTACTACCTATATGTTTTACGCCATTTACAGCGACAGTTTTTAGGCCCCTTTACAGTCATGTCACATCTACCATTAGAAACTCATTGCCTGCGTCATAGCAGCTCATCAATTACATTACCACTTGTCATGGTGCTCTTTGGCCATACCTGGTCCTTGCGCCATAAAACACCACACATCATCATCATCCCTGAAAAACTTGTCTTGACTCCTCGGCCGTTGGGTACTACGCTTGCAGGAGTATGACTTCACTGTCACGTATAGGTCCGCCCAACTACATAAAGATGCCGATGCCTTGTCGCGCGGCCCGCTGTCTCCAAACACCCATGCTTAACCTTCGGTCTGCACGTCACCATCTTGCCACGCATCTCAGCACACGGCCTTCGACTTTCTTCTGTCTACTGACATCGTCACACTGATCCATACTGCCGTACGCCGATGGACCGACTCACTGGCTTGGCACGACCCCCCAACAGTCGCTTAAGACGACAACTTTCATGTTTTAAGCTTCAAGGTGGGGCGTTATTTCGATTAATCTACCATCCTTCCGGCAACCGATGGGTACCAGTCATACCTCGCTTACTTGGACTCCAAGTATTAGAAGCATTTCACGACGACGCAACGGCTTGCCATTTGGGCTTTCAGAAGGCCTATGACCGCATCAAAACGCGTTGTTTCCGGCAGGGCCTTTCCATCTCTGTCGCCAAATATACGTTGGCTCCTGTGCATCATGCCAACACAAAAAACGCTCGACATTCCTTCCAGCCGGTACTCTGAAGCCTCTACCATGCCCGTCCACCCCCTCCAAAGTTGTGGGCATAGAATTGTACGGACCCCTCCCACTCACGCCCGCTGGTCACCGCTGGATCGTTACCGCAGTGGATCATCTAACGTGCTACGCTGAGACAGCTGCTCTTCGCTCTGGAACTGCCTTCGAAGTCGCCGAGTTTTTCGTGCACGATATCGTTTTGAGCCACGGTGCACCTCGTGTCCTCCTGAGTGACCGTGGCAAGACGTTCTTATCGCATGTGCTTCGTGAAGTCCTCCAGGCCTGTGACACCACCCATAAGACCACATCAGCGTTCCACCTGCAAACAAATGGTCTTACAGAGCGTTTTCATCGAAGCTTGTCCGACATGATGTCAATGTATGTTCGACCCGATCACACCAACTGGGACACCATTCTACCTTTCGTGACGTTTGTGTATAATACTGCCGTCCAATGTACAACCAATTACAGTCCCCTTCTTCCTTGTGTACGGTCGTGCGCCGTCTTTCGTCTTGGACACTACACTCCTTTCAGCACCTGCTGCTCCATCCGCATCTCTTCCTGAAGAATTTGCTGCTCGCATTGCCCGCTGCCGTGAAATTTCCCGCGCCAACACCGCTACCATCAGAACAAAAGAAAAATTCGCTATGATGCAACGTGTCACGTTGCTTCGTTCCTCCCAGGTGACGAAGTTCTTTTGTGGACACCTGTTCGCGTACCTGGGCTCTGTGAAAAATTTCATCGTAGATATCTCGGCCCTTATACCGTTTTGCAAAGAACTTCGGCCGTTAGCTACCGCGTCACTCCTGTCAACTCATCTACTGACCGCCGCCGCCACACTACGGAAATCGTTCACGTCTCTCGCCTGAAACCCTTCATTCGCCGTACCTAACCTTTCTAGCTTGCGGTCTTGCTGACTGCTTTCCTGAAGGGGGGAAGTTAGTGTGAGCGCTATTTGGGCACGTCGTCGTCGTCATTTGTACATACGACTCATCATATTTTGGCTCGTGTGGTGCTTCGGCTGTCTCGGGCGGCTGCTCGGAAATAAAGGCATCGCATCGGTTGACGTCTACCAATATATCTATATACATTCCACCAGAGGGACGTGATTTACAGCAGAACGAAGACACCATCACAAAACTGCGCGTAATCAACGCACGCGCCGCGCCAGCAACACAGCAAGTCGGCCCCGCGGCAGCATCGACAGAGCGAGAAATGGCGAAAGCCCGAGCGTGCGCCAACAGATTTATTTATTTATTTATTTATTTATTTATTTATTTATTTATTTATTTATTTATTTATTTATTTATTTATTTATTTATTTATTTATTTATTTATTTATTTATTATTACCTCAAGGGCACCGGTGTGGGGTATTACATGAGGGATGGGTGATCGCTTCAGTAAAATGTGGACTCAATGGCAGCCTTGAAATGATATGGATTGGAGTGGTGCACGACGTCAGCGGAAAGGTCATTCCAGTCACGGGCAGTCTTCATAAAGAACGAATGTAGGTGCGCAGTGGTCCGGGCTGGCGGAGGGTACACAGATTTTTCGTGATGTAATCGGTAAGATTGACGGTGCACTGGAATGATGGCTGAAGTACTAGGAGCAGAATAATAAAATTTGTGATAAAGACAGTCTAGAAACATGACGCCTTATATCTAGATTGGAAATTCCTGCTTTTAATCTTAGCTGAGAGACACTAGTGTGGTATGAATAATCAGAATAAGTAAAACGGGCTGCACGATTTTGAACTGCTTCTAGAGTGTTAGAAAGGTAGGTTTGGTGTGGGTCCCAGACAGAGCATGCGTATTCTAGCTTAGGTCTGATAAAAGTTATATAAGTTAGTATTTTTAAGTATGGGGGTACAAAGCGCAAGTTGCGGCGGAAGTAGCCAAGTGTGCGATTGGCATCGTTAGTGATGTTCGTAATACGAGAGGACCAAGAAAGGTTATTTGAAAGTGTAAGACCAAGGTACTTGCATGGGCTCCACAGATGGTATTTCCAAGTTGCAGAGAACGTACTTCGGGGTATGGTGAAGTTTCCATCGATGAAAAGGTACTAGTAAAATCTTAGTAGTGTTCAGTGACATTAGCCACATGTTGCACCAAGTGGTAACTTTGTCAAGATCATCTTGGAGTGCGTGGTTGTCGCTATACTAGTGAGGATTGGGCGACAAATGACACAATCGTCAGCAAAAAGGCGAATGTCAGAATAAAGATTGGCCGGTAAATCATTAATATATATAAGGAAGAGGAGGGGCCCGAGAACTGTGCCTTGGGGCACACCGGAAAGAACAGGGCTTTTAGAGGAGGAATGGTTCTTAACATACACAAAGTGTTGTCTGTTAGTCAAGGAATTTCGTATCCAGTCTAAAACAAGAGGATTAAGGTGCAATCGAGAAAGTTTTAGGAGAAGCCGTTGGTGCGGAACTTTGTCAAACGCCTTTTCGAAATCTAAAAAGAGGGCATCAACTGGGATGTTTTGATCAAGGTTAGTGCTTATGTCATTTATAAAGAGTGCTAATTGGCTCTCACAAGATAAACCTTTACGGAAGCCATGCTGGTTAGGGTGGAAGAAATTGACAGACGTTAGGAATGTAGCAATGTGGGAGTTAAGTACATGTTCCATTAATTTTGACTAGACACTGATTAGAGAGATTGGGCGGTAACTACTACATGATGATGAAGGACCTTTCTTTGGGACTGGTATAACTTTACCCATTTTCCAGTCCTCCGGCACCACTCCTGATGATAACGATTGCTGAAAAATATGACATAAGATCTCGCTTGTAACATATTTAGTATTTTTTAAGACTTTGGAATTAATACCATCAATGCCGGGGGAAGATGACAGCTTCAAGGAATCAATACATTTCCTGATTCCACCAGAACTGAAGGTGATTGCGGGCATGGTATGGCGACTGAAATATGGGAATTCGGGAAGTTCACTTTTGGGTTCATCCGTAAACACGGAAGAGAATGCATGATTAAGCGCTTCGGTGATTTCGTTATCTGGAATAGGCTTATTTTTCTCGTCGCACAGTGCAAGAGGTTGCGAACGCTTTGGATTTATAATATTCCAGAATTGCTTAGAGTTATTTCGCAGAATGTTTGGTAGGGTAGTCGAAAAAAAGGAGCGATTTCATTGACTAGCAAGGGATAGGTACATTTTTTCAGCGGTGTAGTATTTCTGTTATGCGCACTCAGAGTTAGAATGCCTAGGAGCGCGATAAAGCCTTTTCTTTTTATTGTTGAGGAGCTTTAGTGTCGTATTGAACCAAGGTGATGAGTGATTTTCGGTTACAGTGATAGTAGGTATATAAGTTTTTATCAACTCATGTATTTTATTTTTGAAAAGAAGCCAGTTAGTTTCAACAGAACGTTCTAAGAAACCGGTAAAGAATGAGTTGGCGAATTCCGCTAGTTTAATATTCATATCTGTATAGTTGCCTTTGTCGCACCCGCCGGGGTGGCTCAGTCAGCTAAGGCGTTGCGCTGCTGAGCACGAGGTCGCGGGATCGAATCCCGGCCCCGGCGGCCGCATTTCGATGGAGGCGAAATGCAAAAACGCCCGTGTGCTTGCGTTGTAGTGCACGTTAAAGAACCCCAGGTGGTCAAAATTATTCCGGAGCCCTCCACTACGGCGTGCCTCATAATCAGAACTGGTTTTGGCATGTAAAACCCCAGAAAGAAGAAGCCTTTGTCGTAAAGCGTAATAGTTTTTCTAGTCATAGTCGGGGATGGGATGCCACATTGGAATGAGGCATGTAGCACTGAATGATCGCTAAGGCCAGGTAAATGCGTCAGTGGCGAAGCGTAATCGGAGTGAAAAGTGAGGATAAGGTCTAATAAGTTAGAAGACTTATCATTGTGTCGCGTGGGGTTACTGACGATTTGCGTTAAGCCAAACGTAAGACATGTATTAAGGAAATCACTTTCAACAGTGTTTTTGACGCTGTTTCGGCTATATTGGACCAATTGATGGCAGGGAAGTTGAAATCGCTGAACAGTATGACAGGTGATTGGGGATAACGCACTGTTACCGAGTGAAGCACCTCATGGAAGTCAGCTATGAAAGAGCGGTTTGCGTCGGGTGGACGATAGCATGTACCGATAACAACGGCTGGGCGGGAAGCGTTGCTTATCACATAGACAATTTCTAAGGGCGTTGTTACTGTTATTTCAGCACACTGAACACTTTCGTGTGTACATATCAGTACATCGCCCCCCCCCCCTTTTGTGGGTTCTGTCGTGTCGGAATATAGAAAAATTTGGAAAATGTGAAAGAATTTCGGCATTATTAACGGACGGGTTAAGCCAAGTTTCAGTAAGCAGGATGATATTCGATGCCGTTGTACTGAGTAGGCTTAACACCCACGGACGGGTGGCACGTCTCCTCCATCAGCTACAAGTCGATGACCATGAGCAACCGTATAGCTGCAGCTGCACACGCTAGCATATTCAACGATGAATCGTCACCGAGTTCAGTACTCGTAATTGTAGGAGCTTTGCGGGGGCATCAACGTTGGCGTCTTCTTGATGCCAGCGTCCCTTCGAATGAATCGTAGTGCTGAGACGAATATGTGGTGCGCGTTAGTGTCATAATGAGTACTTCTCTTTTCTGCTCGTAGGCGGTGAAAGGCGCGGGTAGGAGGAGTTTAGATTATAAGGCGGTCGCAAATGTTATTGGGCGACGGTCGTGGGTTCGATGCTAGGATTATGTTATGACTCGGACGGAAATGATCTAGTAAAACACTTTCGTGTTAAAATTTGGAAAATGTGAAAGAATTTCGGCATATTAACCGGGTTAAGCAAGGTTTCGTAAGAGGATGATATTCGATGCCGTTGTATGGTCATATGTGCGATAAGTAAGAATGAAAGGGTGTTATTGGGGCGGTTATTGGGACGGTCGGATGCTAGGAACTCGGTGATCTAGCGACTACCTTATCGGAACTATGGTCATATGTGTAAGTTGTATTTCCCATTAGTAATTTGTCATGGCGTAGTTTGAAGAGTCTCTGTTGTGCTTTGGCAAACTGAACTAGGTGCCTTCTAGCAGTTAGCGTGCTTGGGGAATAGTCTTCTAATATCCGATATTCAGTTCCCTTTAGTTCTTTAGTACAGGATAACACGCGTTCGTTTACTTTAAAATGCGCGAATTTAACAATTATAGGCCTATTTCTGTTACTATTAAAGCGACCTAACCTGTGTGCTCTTTCTATGTCTAAATGTTCAACGGCGCAGTTTAGTTGGGTACTGCAGTGTCGAATCACTAGGGCTTCGGACGCAGCCCACCTTTCGTTTTCAGTGTCTTTCAAACAAAAAAAGACTAGGCTTGATCTTCGCGCCCTATCTTCGGAGTCGTTAAGTTTAGCCTGAATAGACGCAATCTTATTTGCGCTCTGTTCGGCGAGCGTCCTGAGCTCGTCGACTTCCTTTTTTACCGTGACAACTGCTGAGCAGTCTTCTTCTATCTTAGTTAGTCGTTTTTTTATCTCATCAAAAGATTTATCGCTCTGCGATAACTTTTGCTTGATTGACTTCAAGTCATTTAATAATGATGTTTAGCCCGTACGGATTTCGATAAGTGCTTCCAATATATCGCTTGGTTCTTCATTACCGCGGGTGGTGGGTCCTGGGTTAAGCTCGATGTCACCAGATAAAATTAGTAGTTGCCGAAGAACACGAAAGCAATCGAAAAATATAGCAACACAACAATTTGGGCTTGGCAGCACCAATAAAGCAGCATAGCGAGTACGTCGAGGCGCGAATAAGGTATAGTGATAGTTTACCTGCGTGACAAACAAGCGTCGTAGGTTCGTCCTCCATGCTTTTACGCATTGATCAACCATACGAGCGCTTTTCCAGGTACACCTGTCTCCCCCCCAGGTTTAAATTTCTAATTATATTTTTTCTACACTGTCACCCTCCCGCGCCGGTTTTTTTTTCTTTTTTTTATTTTTTTCTCAAACGCGCGTTTTCTTTTTTTTTTCTTTTTTTTTCTCCACACGAGATCCACACCGAGACAGTCCAAAATCCCAGACGCCAGGATACCTTTTTCGGCGCCTTGACCACACAAGGTCTCGCCAATTCTGTATACCGCCGCGACGACGCCTAGGGCGAACTAGTGAGGCTAACGTCCCTTGACGGACCAAGCTGCTCCCTGTCAACCACAATATTACCCGATGCCTTGATGCTACGCTACTCAAGTCATGCTTTCAACTCGTATTGTGACCTGCACACTGACCGGCTCTTCAGGGACCCCAAACGCACGCCGACCACGACTCCTCCGAACGCTCACTCGCCTCTCGCTCCCCCAACCCCCTCTGACGGTGTTTTTTTTATATATATATATATATAATTTTTTTGCCACTTTCTCGCTCTCCCGCTCTTGTCCCCCCGTCTTAGAAACCGCGCCTAGCCAGTCAAGCGCCGGCGCTCATTTTCTTTTCAGTTTCTCCCTTTACAGACAGCCACAGCGGACATCGACGTGACGTCACTCCACTAACCCTTTAAAACTAACCCGCCGAGGATGACGAGGCCGCCTTTGACGAAGATAGGTCCTCCTATCGAAACGTTGGCCAGCCTTTCTGAGGCACCTTATCCCTGTTTATAATCCTTATTCCTCGTGTGCTACTCCATTAGTTAGCCATCTTTTTTTGATTTTGAAGCGTCGTAGGTTAGCGTTTGTCGCCATACCTGTGGTGCTGCCAAACCCATGAAAGCCGCGCGGGATCCGAACGGCCTTATAAGGTAGAGGCGTGGAGAGGGCGAAGATGTCTCCCGATTAGATGTGGCCGGTACCACACGGGCATGCGCGGTCCAGGACGGAGGTAGGTTTAGAGCAGCCGTGCATTGCGATTGTTTTGATGTCCCGAGGGTGCTCGTGTGACCCGGCTGTACAGGCGGTGGTGCAGCAGGAATGGTCGACTGGGCAGGGGGTATGTAGTTACTTGGAACGTCGACGGCACACCCATCGCTTGGCTCCCGCGCCGGCGACACTGGGCAGGAACCCAGTAGGGCTGAGTGCATCGTGCTAAACGGTGGACGGCATGGCCAGCCGGCGAAGAGTACTTCGGCGGTGGGGTCCCAGGACGTGGGGCCGGCGGTTCCATCGGTGACATCAAGCATTTCCTGACTGTGACGCAGAAGGTAAGACAGCAGGAGCATCTGCGTAACAAACAAGCGTCGTAGGTTAGCGTTTGTCGCCATAGCTGTGGTGCTGCCAAACCCATCAATGATGAGTCACCACCCATCAAAGATGAGTCACCACCCTCCTCGAAGACTCTTCGGCAGCCGCGGCCGAAAACGCGAGAAATGTCTCGAAGATTCCCAGGCTTTGTTCATGCTATTGGAGCCCGACTCTGTCAGAAAGTTCAAGAAACGCAGGTGAAGGCGATAAAAGCGCCGTGCGGGAATCAGTACGGGGATCAGACCGCGCCGGTGAAGAGATTTGATGTGTAGACAGACCGTCTGCGGGGGAAGGGGATTCCCCGGCAAGTTAACCGACGAGTTGCTCGAGCGTCTGCATTTCCGGAAGAAGATCCTTCTTCGGAGATTTGCCTCGAGCTACGCCGAGATCATCCGGCTCAAGACTAGCACGGGTTGATAAGAGTGGACACTTTGTGTTCTTATTCATTCTGTTCTGTACGTGCTGAACTCTTAGTGCTTGTTGTTAAT
Source organism: Dermacentor silvarum (assembly GCF_013339745.2). Taxonomy (NCBI): domain Eukaryota; kingdom Metazoa; phylum Arthropoda; class Arachnida; order Ixodida; family Ixodidae; genus Dermacentor; species Dermacentor silvarum. The sequence goes on from NC_051159.1 coordinate 904,279, forward strand.
TTTTTACAGAGTTTTCTTAATACCCATCTGAACTGTATTCTGACGTGCCTAGCGGAAGCGTACATGTGTGTATGTAACTCTGCCTTGTTTGAAGAATATATTTTCTGGTGTTTTGACAACTATATGCTATGACTCGGTCATTGGACCGCATCCGACTTCGCTGGCGCACCAGAAGGCCTCTTATTAATTATCCGTGCTTTCGTGGGGTTCTTTCCGGAAGCTGAAAAGTCGGCTTTAGAATTTGGCCCGGCGTGGGCGCCTCGTTCACGGGGTGTGTGACAATATGTATATTGTAACATGTAATTTATTTTCATCTTTTTAGTCAAAAGTACACGGGCACACTCATCTATATTCAAGTCAAATTTCCATTTGGAACACCATATACGACTTCGTTTTATATATGTCTGGAGTTGAATGACATGAAGTTAAATATTTATTTTTCTATATATAATGCAGTCATCCGCCAAAGTCGCGTGTTAGAGCTAATGGCTATTGTAAAATAAAACGAACACTAGCCAATAGAAATACATGTATTGGAAAATAAAACTTGACGTTTGGAGTCCCGTACGGAACCCTTGATCACAATGAAAGTAAACGCGGTGGCTCTTGTTATTTAACTATGCTCATTACTCTTTATTTCACTATGCTCATTCCTCGCCAGGATTAGGCATTTAATGGCTATATCTTATTATTGTAAATAAGAAATAAGAGACGCCCAAGAACAGGCCATTGCGGGGCTCCTGACGATGCCTCCAGGTAATCTGAAATAGTGTCATTCAGCACAGCACGCTGCGGCGCTGCGAAAAATGGCTCTCAATCCATCTAAAGAACGCTTGGAATCTTTATTTATCACCTGATGTTTATCAAGAAGCAAGGAATGGGCAACAGTGGCTTGAAAAGCAGCGAAACCAAGTGATCGCACCGTCACTATCCACTCAGTCGGCTCTAAGGGAGCCAGCTGGGGCAGCGTTCTGGCTTCCGTTGTTGGCATGAGAGAGAGAGCATAACTTTATTCAAGAACCACGGTCCGAGTTTGCCCGCTTTGTTCTAGTTGTCTGCCAAGCCGAGCGTCGTGATCAACTCGATCATGGCTTGTACGTAGTCGGGGAAGGAGTCCGCCAGCCACTCCTCCAGTGTCTCAGGTGTATGGGCAGGAGCGTGGCGCGCACACAAAATAGCGTTCCTATACTGTGCAGCTGCGTTCTTACCAAAAATGGGTGGCCCGAGGGGAACAGACTGTAACAGTCGAGCTCAATTTATCGAATGCTTTCACTGGGCGCTGACAAAATACGTTGTTTTGCCTTCGGTCTCATCTGCTACATTGTCGAGGTGCATTTCCTGTAACTCCGCTGCTGGCACCCTTCTTAGCGCGAGCGTTGTGACAAGACTGGTATCTGATGAATGAGGCACTGCGTAGCAGCAGCTTTCGCGAGAGATGCGTCGCCCCGTGCCACCTCTCGGTATTGCTAAATCACCGGGCGAGGTACTTGAGCATAACGCTTAACATCGCCCTGGCTTTGAATTCTTCAGCTTCAAAGAAAACTGCTATTCTTTTCAAGTTACCTTCTTGCAATTCCAGCCCTCGTTACCACGGTGATCTGCCAAGTGATGCCAGGAATGATATCAAACAAAAAGAAAGCGTCGAAAAATACCCCTACGCAATGCGGACCCAGCTGGTGTCCTGCAGGACTTATCGTAAATGTTTTCTTCACTGACTGCAGTACCTTAAGGCACTTAGCGGAAACATTGGAAACCTAGGTACAATGCGAACCCGCTTTTTCCTTTTTAGCCTCGAGTAACATATTGATCTTAGTGTTGTATTTAAAGCACCAAAAGGCTCCAATAAAGGCACATTCATGCGCATTGCCACGAGAACAAAGCTGGCGACAGACCTTCGTTTCTTTATATGCTGTAATGTGACTGTTATCATGCGAAGAAACGCCATATATGTGACGGTGTCGTTGCTGCAGAAGGGAAACCCGTTTTGAACCGCGAGCAGGTGGCGCACTACGTTAATGCTTCTCATGATGGTTTCCTCAAATTTTGCGTCGTTGTCGGTAAAGACAGGGAGTGATTTCCCTTTCATCCCGGCGCCCATCCCGATGGGCAGCTGGTGTCGCAGACAAAGGCAGCGGCAAGTCAGCGGTGGCTGCCTTCCTAGAAGACACCACCACGCTGGTTTCCATGGCGTCCTCCGGAGTCGTGCTGCTCGCCGGTCTCATCGCCGTCATCTGCCTGGTGCTCTACAAGCGACGGCGAAATGGACGCGCCGCGTCCACGGCCGCAGCCTCTGCACGCTCGGGTGCCAAGAACAAACGAAAACCGGTGACGTCGTCCAGTCGGCCGCGGACGTCGTCGTCCCAGCAGCAACAGTCGCAGCCAAAGCGTGAGTGCATGCCGATGTCCGTTATTTTGTGCGTGTGTGTGACGTGCTTGAGAAGCAGGATTGCGAAGCCACCTTGAATCGATTACCCAGCACATAATAAAGAATAAAAGCCATTAGGACGCATTTATTTCTTACCCTGTCCACAAAGGAGAACTAAAATCTAATAGTTTTCATTACGACTGAATAGGAAGTGACTTAAATAAAGACAGGGACATAAAATCCATGGCATTACTTGCGGTATTGCTCTCTTTCGGTATGTCAAGGAATATCTCAACATGCTTATATGAGCATAATAAGAGAAGAAATTTGGAAGTGTGTATATGAATTGCTTAGGAGACCTCCAACAAAACCATGCAAGTCGGCTGTCATGCTTTTTTTTTGTAGAATAATGTAACTTACTCAGCTCAATGACATTTATTTGAGTGCATGTGGGCACATGTGCATGCACATGTTCCCACGCGCAGTGGTGTACCTGCAGGTACACCACTGCGCGTGTATGTTTTTCGCAAGATATTTGAGAGCTTGCAACAATGCGTGGTAATGAAGATAATGTTGCTCCTATGAGAAAGTATTTTGCTACATGTTTTGCCAGAAACGTTGGCCTTTTGTGTGGATAATATGACAGTGAACTGTAGGGTATTGTGTATATTACGAAATGTCTGCAATATCTGCGCAGTGTAACTTTAAAAGGGGAGAGGTGAACTTCGCTCCTCATGTTTTTATTATAGTAAGCTACAAGAACGACACACGGACGTATGAAAAACGTTCATGCCATCCCTGCCCAGGGTGTGTGTGTGTGTCTGTGTGTGTGTGTGTGTGTCCGTATACCGACGTCAGACGCCCTAATAACGATGCATAGCTCAACAAGCGGAATAACTCAGCAATTTGTGCCATATAGGAACCTCTTTCTTCTCGGGCACCGTTAAGTGTAATTGAGTCCTTTCAATGTTTTCGAGAAGAATTTATTTTCGAGCACTTCAATGCTCAGTGACGCGAGCCTTGTTCATTTCGCAGCCGCAGAGTCCCGCAGTAGCGACCTGGCGACAGCCACCACGACGACTACCATCTCGACGTCCGGAGGCAACGAGCGCGCCGCTGATGGCCGTCCTGAGCGGGCGACTGCAGCCAGCGGTGGGGGAGGGGACGCTCACCGGCGAGCCAGTGGTGGCGGAGGCAGTTCCTCGGTGCCGCCCGTGCTACCACAGAAGAAGAACAAAGAGGCCGCCAGGAGAAGCCGGGAACAGCTGACCAGCGCCGCAAGGTATAGTACACCCGCTCTTCGTTTCTACGCAGCAGAAGCAAAATGCAGTGAACCTAACATCAGCATTCGTTAGGAGAGCGGAACGCCCTTTGAATAGATATAAGTAGAGTATTATTGCTGAGCGGGTTTACTGCCGAGCGGTAGGAGCGGGCGACTTCACTTCGAGCGGAGTAGAGTGTCCCGATGTCATCCTAGCCCGCCACTCCTTACAGGGTGGAGACAACATCGGCGTCTGCTATGGGCGTCCGCCATTCCCCATGCATGTTGTTTGGTTTGGTGTTGATGTCGGGTTCCATCCCACCGCTATCCACCACCAGTGGTTGCGACTCGTGCCCGAGCGGTCATTACGAGTTTACGTAGTTGGTGTGGTGCCATGGTGCCATGTGATGAAGAGGTCCGGCGCGACATCCAAGAGGAGCAAAAAGGGGTTTATTTACAGCATTTACATTTTGATAGATTCCATGTATGAGCACGAACGAGCACTCTCACAGCAATGAATTAAGGTCTGCTTTTATCAGCCCTTCCTTTTCCCTGTTTTTCTCGTAGGGGAATTCACTGTTGGTGTTCTCGTCCAATCACAATCGCCGAAATGTTCGCAAAATCCCGCCCCTGACAATGCACCGTTCCGCCGGATTACGCCTCCAAGGTTGCGCAACCGCCCCCACATACGGGCAACCGCTTGGCGACTTGAGAACCTCAACTTTGATTCGTTCGCGAACATTGTTTAACTGCACGAAGAAACGGACCACAGAGACAGCATGGGACAAGGACGGGCGCAGTCCTTGTGCACTGCTGCACTGCGCCCGTCCTTGTCCAAGGACTGCGCCCGTGCTTGTCCCATGCTGTTTCGGTGGTCCGTCTTTTCGCGCAGTTAAACAATGTTCGCTAATATGTACCAACTTGCCCAACGACAAGTTCTTCTAAACTACATTTGATCCGTTCCCACGGAAAGTCTTGCCGTTGGTCCCTTGCAAGAATGATGGGGCTTTCATGAAGATCAGGTTGACAGAGGGACGGGCCTTCACGCTAAATAGTGTTTCCACGAAGGGCGACGTTATCCTCCTCTCAAGTGAGCTCTTTTGTTTGACTGTCACAGTCCATACCGTGACGGAAAAGAGCGACGATGTCGTTTAACGACGCACGAGACCGATGACTCAGAATTCGTCTCGCCCATCAGCTCTGAACTGTCAGACAGCCGAAGGTACGAAACATAATGGCATGTCTATTAGTCTCAGGTGACGCTGGTCTAGCCGCCAGCTCAACGGCCTTGCAAGGCATCGAATTGCACGTATGGCATTTCACCCCTGCAGGTCTGTTGGTGCAGCATTCTTTGTCGAAAACAGCCGCCGGGCACAACTTTGCTAAATGCAAGTCGTAACAATGTGCACTCCGAGAGACGTTTTGCCGGCGCGCATGTGTATGAGCGATTTGCAGGCAGCACAGGGACTTTATGTGAAAAAAATACCATGCAAAGGCATAATTACGCGCTCATAGTTAAGCAGGTAATATTTTTGAGGGTTTACAGTCAAGCAGCGTTATTAAATAAGCTGTTTCACGCGTGCATGTAATGTTATGGCCTGAAATCGTTTTGAAACGCGCTACGACCGCTTGCCGGCGTGATAATTAGTGCACGGTCCAACGGGAACTAGTTTGCATGACACCGCTGTTTTGTTCTACAGGTGGAAAATAACACGTTTACTTAAGCATTCGTATAGAATGGACGATCGGATGTCAAATGACACTGGGTATTTCTGTTCTTCAGGCAGCTTCGCGCGGCGAAGCTGCATTGCTTGGAAACAAATAATTATGCAGCAGTAGCAAGAACATTTCTGCCTAACATCTTTGGAGTACAGATAACGAGTCAATGAATGACGTCTGAAAATGTGATTATTGTCACAAAGTTGCGATCTATAAGTACATCTTTTACAGCGAAAGCTGGGCTGGTATTTTGTAGCGATGCCTTTAAAGTAATAATGCTTTTTCGCGCTTATCGCGCTTTGTAAGTGGTCACAGCGACGGTCCGCTCGCGTTATCAACGGGATCAGCCGGCCGTGAGCGGTGGATGATAAGACTAGTGTAGAATAAGTCGTAAGGCATCGCTACAAAATCGCGGCCCAAGATGAGTTGTGCACGCTGTATGCGAGAGTGTACACCTTTACGCTTGAAAAGTAGATGCCCGATCTTCTTTCTCGCAAAGGAACTTTGGCGGGAGGGAGATACTACTTTGTCGTGTGTCACTGTGCTCGAATGCCTTTCCGATAGATGTCCCCTTACCTAAAGGACTTTAGAGTGCCCGTGTGTCAGGGGTATAAATCAGAATGCCTCGCTACAAAATCGCGGCCCTGTATATGGCTAGGCGAAACGAAAAGCCGTTCGTCCTATGTTTCGCTAAACGTCTCCACTGGCTGCGCAGTCAGTTACGTCCTTTTCTACGTCGCATCCAAGCGCGCGCGCCATTGGCAGCGCCGTTAATGACGCTAGCGAACGCGTTCCCCCCATTGCCACGTTGAAGCTGCTCTGCCCGCTACGCCATCTCCTCGGCTCGCAGTTGTCGCATGCGTTCGATATGTCGAGTTGGCTCGGCGTCGTGGTTAGCAGCATCCGCCCGCCATTGGCGCTTGCGTTCCACTAGAAACAGAAGCATGGAACCAATAATTGAGAAACACTTCAATGCAGCGTGGGGATTAACCCACTGCTAAACAACGGGGCCGCACGTTTCAGCTTCGCTGGTTAACCATCTGTACGGAGTGCTTGGGCGGTGTTCCTTCATCCCGACGCATAAAGTAAGCATCTAGCAGCTCGCATGCGACATCACGTTTTCCGAGCAACTTGATAAACACGAACCACAGCTGTCTTAAGGGTAGCTTAAGCACTTGAAAAAAGTTGTCGCAGTTTCACCTAAAAGGCGAAGCATCAATTGCGATAGCAAATTTGTAGAGAGCTATACAGAGTAATGATATTAGCTTTATCAGCTGTATAAACTTGGACATGCAACAGCACCGGCAACACGCAGAACTGTTGTCGACGCCGTCGGCGTTTTGCCCGCGTTCGCTCAAAATGCGTGCGGCGTTGATGACTGTTGCCGGAGCCTCTGATATAAATAGGCACTTGGTGCCGCAGCTAAACGTCGCCTCCCTTCCCTCCCCCTCCCCCACGGCCTCTCGCGCGTCGGAAGAAGGCGCGTTTGCTCTACATATATGGTGATTGTAAAGGAGGAAAGAGACGCCTACTTCTGCAGCCCTTAAGGGAGCACGGCGCAGAACGCGCGTTTGTTCTCCGCCGTGCGTTCACTCCTCGTGAAAGCGCGCGCCCCTCGCACCCTTTCACTCGCACATACAGCGTTCGGCGCGCGCTGAGCCGTGCTCCCTCAAGGGCTGCAGAAGATAGCGCCAACCTTTCCCTTTCCCTCAAGAACCACTTATCCGCGGCGACGATTTCATCTCCATTGACGTCATACGGAACCTCACGGCGACGGCGACGCCGACGGCAGAAATCTGCTTTTGAGTGTCCATATAATTGCTATCGCAATAAAAGTGACCTTTCAAGGAATTTGCATAGTTTTTCACCCCTTGAATACGAAAATCATAGTTTAACAGGCCAGAAGCCACCGCTAGTTGCTTTAATTTAGCAACAACAAGCCGCAGCGTCTGCGGGAAACACTGCGGGTCGTTTAACGGGCTCTGATGGCAAAGACCATCGTGACGTCATGTTAGTTACGGGCGAGGAGCATGATTTGAATAGAGCGCTCACGTGACCCCTGCATTGACGTCATCATTGCACCCGGTCTTTCGCCGCTTCGCTCGGCCCGTGAAGGGGGTGGAGCGTCAACGAAAATTTTAACCACGATTTCGGTGCTGCTAAACGCAAACTTGAGAAAATAACTGCAGGAGCTGAATTATACTGTGCCAGTCTTCCAAACCCCTGTAAATCTTCCAATTCTAAAACCTCTTCAGCTTCCCTTTAAGGGCTAAGTGAAGCAGCTTGCGCCCTCAGTGGCAATTAATATACGATTCAAATATGTCTTCTTAATTTCTTGTATGGCCTTTAGTAGTGGGATTCCTAGCCAATTTTGCCTGCACCTTTACTGTACAATGTGTGTTCGAACCAGCTGCGCATGTGCTATTTTTCTGCAAAATCATGCTCCTTTATTCACCTTTTATACGGGGTGTCCAAGCTAATATTAGCCAGAGTTTCAAAATATGCCGATGCACTCTAAGACGACGCCACCAAACGCGTGTTGCTAACTATTTATTATGTACAGTCATTTGTCACACGTCTTCAGCAGGGCTGCTCAGACCACAGAGTATAAACTACGAAAATGGGCTCTTAATAAATATAAACAAAGCAAATGGCAATGTTACTGTGCGGCTCAAGTTGTAGAAGAAAGGAAGTGAAAGAAATGAACACACGAAGAAAATGTGCATTTAAATACGGATAGTAACGAAGGCTTGCAGTCAAAGTATGTCAAAGACAAAAGCTGTTTCCTTGGGTCAAGATATGATGCTTCCTAGATTGTCCAAGTATATTATCGACTGTAAGCCTTCGTCACTATCTGTATTTTTAACAGCGGAGCTGTTTAAGGGCTATGTTGATCGCTACGGAGCGATGGGGTTCGAGCGCAGTGGAGAGAGTGTTAAATGAGGAAAGGAGGTGCAGAGAGAGAAAGAAAGAGAGACAGCCAGAGAGCGATATAAATAAAGAAATAAAACAAAATAAGCTTTCTTGGTGAGGCAGGAATCGAACCCAGGTACACACGGTCCGAAGGCGAGCGTCATAGCCACAAGGCTATACACCCACATTTTTTTTAACACGAAAAGTGTTTTATGCCGGGGTCCACCAAGACTTCACTGACGTATTTCCGTCACGGAAATACGTCATACGGAAATACGGAATGACGTTCTTACAATGTACACGAACATAATACAAAGAAAGAAACCAGAAGAAAAAGTTCCACAAACATGCAAAATTTGGAAATCGAACCCATGACCTCTCGGTCCACGACGATAGATCGCCGAGCGTTTAACCCATTGCGCCACAAACGCATTTGCAGAGAGCTACACAGACGCGCCTTATATATCTAACACTCCTCCGTGTACCCGCGCTCTTGCTCGGGGCGGTGCCGCCGCCTACGAGCAGAAAAGAGAAGTACTGCATTATGACACTAACGCGCACCGACAGTGAACGCTTCGGTGGTCTCAGCACTACGACGCCTCGATGCCAGCATTCGAAGGGACGCTGGCATCAAGAAGCACTACCAACGCCACCTAGGTGGCGGCGTTCACCGTACTCAGCACAGCGGAGCGTGGCCTCCGCAATTAGCTCTGAAAATGTTTCTGAAGTTGATCGCGGAGGCTGCAATTACGACGCGCTGTACGCGCTGATTTGACTCGGTGACGATTCAGTTACGTGCTTTGTCTTGCGCGTTGTATTAGTGTGTCAGTTACGTGCTTCGTCTTTCGCGTTGTGCTAGCGTGTGCAGCGTAGTGCAGCTTCCATATGCACGACGGTTGCTCATGGTCATCGACGTTGGTAGTCGTGATGGAGGAGACGTGCCACCAGGCGTCAGCGTGGGTGCATCAACGCCTAAGGGCGCTTTAGCCACAAAACACCAATAGAGATTATATATCAATGTGCAATAAACATTACACTACTTCTGTGAAGACACGTTTCACTTTCGTGTTCTATACCGATTCCTATATAAGAGGGATCAACCACATTTTTTTTACTACATGGGAGCAGAATCTTCAGCAACACAAGAAACAAGGCGCTACAGCCACATATTCAAAAGTCAGGGAAGCATGTGCACGCGTCCA